>NC_090022.1:292662675-292832675 GCF_037176765.1 Anolis sagrei | reverse complement strand
AGAAAAGGACATGCTGTAGCTGAAGATCCTGCTTGAACAAGGGATTGGACTCAGTGGCCCCTTTCCCCTTCCAACTCTATGATTCTATAATGATCTATGACTTCTAGTTCAACAAATAACCTTAGTTTGGATGTTCTGTGTCCAAGTGCTTAAGGGTGTATTGTGTATTAGAACAGTGTCCAAAGACTAGAAAAAGAAATACCTTGGGCAGATGGTGATGACTAAAAGAAACCAGTGGGGAGGTGATGTGAAGAAGAAAATGAAATGAAAGCAGAGATGAGAAGAAAGAAAGAGAATTGTCTTTTGTAAACTGTCATTGATAATACATTAGCAGCAGTTCGGCAAAACAGGAAAACAAGGTTGGGTTATCAGTCGGAGATTGCAGTCACTCCCCTTCCCTCCTGAGAGTCATCACAAGGAGATTAACTTGTGCAAGTGACATAGAGGGAATCGATTACACATGTTTTGTAGTATGAAGCTTAACACAAAAGTGTGGTGTGTGCGTGTGCATTTTCTCTTTTATCTTTGCCCTTGCTATGGGCTTCTTTACATTGTGCATTTGCCAGATTTCATTTGTTACATTTATAATCCCAAATAGCAGTGTTTTCAGTTGGGAATACATTATCTAAAACAGGTGGCAGAACTAGGCCAGTTTGTCACATACACACAACAGCTATACACACATTACCATTGCCATAGAAAAAACAAAATGCAAAGATACAGAATGGGGGACACCTGGCTCGAGAGCAGTACACGTGAAAAAGATCTTGGAGTCCTCGTGGACAACAAGTTAAACATGAGCCAACAATGTGATGTGGCGGCAAAAAAGCCAATGGGATTTTGGCCTGCATCAGTAGGAGGATAGTGTCTAGATCTAGGGAAGTCATGTTCCCCATGCTCTATTCCGCTTTGGTTAGACCACACCTGGAATATTGTGTCCAATTCTGGGCACCACAATTCAAGAGAGATATTGACAAGCTGGAATGTGTCCAGAGGAGGGAGACTAAAGTGATCACGGGTCTGGAGAACAAGCCCTATGAGGAGCGGCTTAAGGAGCTGGGCATGTTTAGCCTGCAGAAGAGAAGGATGAGAGGAGATATGATAGCCATGTATAAATATGTGAGAGGAAGCCACAGGGAGGAGGGAGCAAGCTTGTTTTCTGCTTCCTTGGAGACTAGGACGCAGAACAATGGCTTCAAACTACAAGAGAGGAGATTCCATCTGAACATGAGGAAGAGCTTCCTGACTGTGAGAGCCGTTCAGCAGTGGAACTCTCTGCCCCAGAGCGTGATGGAGGCTCCTTCTTTGGAAGCTTTTAAACAGAGGCTGGATGGCCATCTGTCAAGGGTGATTTGAATGCAACATTCCTGCTTCTTGGTAGGGGGTTGGACTGGATGGCCCATGAGGTCTCTTCCAACTCTTTGATCTATGATTCTATGAATGAGGAATTTTGAGGCTGTATGTAAGCTGTTGAGAAGGAAGGGTCAACAGAGCTATCTTGAGGGGTCTTCTGGTCTTCAATGATGTTGTACTTCTCGGTAACTAGCGAGCTCACTGAGATGATCAACCCTTGATTGTTGTTTCCATTGAACTCCTAGATTACGAATCCAGTGATATGTAGATTGCAGGTCACTAGGAATCATTGAATTATAGATTCTTCCATCTTCTGGACAACAAAATTATGTGCAAGGCAAATGAGGAATTCTTTGGACTTTGTTCTCTTGGCAGAATTTGTTTTCCAACAAATATCAGAAGAGACTATTTCTACAGTGTCAGTCATCTTAGTGACCTTAATTACTTGGACAAGAAATTCCAGTTATAGCAATATTGCTCTACTTTAGCTGCCATATGTGTTGCAAATAGTGGGTTTCAGTCAGGTCCAATGTAAAGACACAATAACATTGCACACAGGCAAGAGGAAAAAGAACGGAATAACTTTACTCTTATCAGCAGATAAGAGTAAACTTGCAGTGTTGTAAACAAAAACAAACAGTGCAACAAAGTTACATAGTCCTTGTAAGCAATATAGAATAAGGCTTCATCATCCAAATGAGAGAGCAGTACAAATGGTTGATCAAAATGCCTCAGAAAAGGCTCCTCAGAGCAAAAGCTAAACTGTATTCTAAAACATATACAGTTATACCCCACCGGGTGTAGTCCAGACTTACTTGCTGACCTACATTAGCAGCTGCACACAATGACCAGCAGTATAAGGTTTTATTTAACACACACAAACACACTTGATCCTGTTATGACATACTGTAACAATATGGTATCCTGGAGTTCATAGCTTGATGGAACAACCTGATGAAGAAATCTAAATAATCCACCCCAAACTCCAAATTCATAGAATCATAGAATCAAAGAGTTGGAAGAGACCTCATGGGCCATCCAGTCCAACCCCCGCCAAGAAGCAGGAATATTGCATTCAAATCACCCCTGACAGATGGCCATCCAGCCTCTGTTTAAAAGCTTCCAAAGAAGGAGCCTCCACCACACTCCGGGGCAGAGAGTTCCACTGCTGAACGGCTGTCACAGTCAGGAAGTTCTTCCTCATGTTCAGATGGAATCTCCTCTCTTGTAGTTTGAAGCCATTGTTCCGTGTCCATGATTGTTCCGTGTCCATGATTATAGGATGGAATAATAGCAGTTATAGTGGAATGATAGTACTATAGTTGTGTTATGTAGACAGGCCCCAGCTTTCATGGCCAAATTTATACCTTTGGGCATAACAGGAGAATTCAAATATGGCTAATAGATGACTACTCAAATGAGGATGATGAATTCAAAATTGATGTAGACAGAGAGAATCCCATGTAGCTTTAAAATGAAGGGTGATAGGATCATAGTGTTGAAAAAAAATGAATGGAAGCATTGCATTATGTTGTGCAGCAAGCGAATCTTAGCCGCATCCCGTGCACAAGACTCACAGACAAGAGTAGAAATGAACAGAAAAAATCTTTACTCTCAATAGCAGAGATGAAATACAAACTTGCAATGTTGCATACAAAAAAGAAACAGTGCAAGAAACTTACATAATTGTAAGTAACACAAAATAAGGCATCTGTTGCAATTCAGGCTAGGCTTCACCTTGCTTCCAAACACCACCACACAAGAGCTGTAGTTTTATAGTTTATTGAGGAAAAAATCCAAGTCAAAATAAAGAAAAAGCATTCCAAAGTTCTAAAGATTAAGGCTAAATGCAGGATACAGTTCCAAAGATCTTCAGGTAAAAGCAGGAGACATAATCCTATTGGCAAAGTTCAAACCAGAGTCCCAGGGTACAAGCAAGGAAACATTTGCCCCCAATAATCCCAATGCCCCCAATAATCCCCAATAATCCCAATAGTCCCAAGCATACCACTCCAGGCTAAGGTTATTTCCATGAAGCTTTCAGGCTAATAAGCTACGTTGAACTGACAGTTTCGCTTCCTTTGTGAGAAGCCTAAATAGGGTTTTCTAATCATGAAAACATCCTGCTCTCACAGTGGTCCCATGACCTTTCCCCGACCTGGCCTCTCGTCTACAGATCAAGGCCTTCCCTATCAGTGTGGGAAGACACCTGGGTACTAACTCCTTTATTGGCATTCCTTTCCTATGAGAACCGCTTGCTTGAATCTCCCCTGTCTGTGAGAGCCTCAGGCTGAGGCACAGAAAAACAGCCAGGAATCTGAATCCCATCACTCTCATCGCACTAAGCCACAACAGCACCTTCATCTTAAGTCAAACGAGAAAGCAAAACATAAAACTTGAGCAAACGGCTATACCACCATAGCCTCCTTTCAAGCAGCATAGCGGCTTCTCTCCAACCTGCTCCTCAGACCAGAGCCTTTGAGCATAGATCTCCTCAGAGAAAAACTCTCCAGAAGTGTATTCTAAAAACCCATACAGTTATACCCGATCAGATGTGGTCCAAGATTGCTGGTTGACCTACATTACCAGCTGCACATAATAATTACCATCATAAGGTTTTTCTTCAAAACAAAACACACACAAACACACACACGGTCCTGCTACAACTTACTGCAACACATAGTGAATTAAATAAAGAGAAATTGTCTTAAAGGAGGTAAGACCAGCAAAGAGGACATTAGGCACATGATCAGAGCAAGGTTAAAGTGGCCTTTCTGTACACATATATATGATTCCTCCTATGGTGTGGGGAAAATTTCATTCTCTCTGGGTACTGATAGTCAAATCTCCAAAGTTTTGCAAAGATGTGTTAATAGATAGCGAGATTAAAGGATGAAGAGCATTTAGGATCTAACATTTACAGCATGATTGCCTTTGAAACACTCCTTCTAATGTGTGATAAAATGTTCGCAGCATAGCCTTTGTCTTCTGGCAGCCCGAAGAAAAAGGAATGTAAATGACGAGACATCTTGATTGGATATTTATGATGTGTGTGTGTGCGCGGAATACAATGCACAAAAGTAGGGGGATGTTCAAGATAATAGTTAAGATAAAATGCACTTCAAAGTCATCCCCACTGATTTCGTTTCAAGATTGGAGAACAAGTTGGAGGAGCTCCGTTAAAGAGGGATTCGGCACACACATACACAGGCAGTCTTTTATGCTTAAGTGCATGTAAAGCATTTGGAGGGAGAGAGAAAGAAATCTAAGAATAGGAAAAAATGACTATCTTATTTGAAATCCTGCATGCGTCTCTGGGATGTCTTTCCAGTAACTTTAAACAATTGTTTAAATGTGTTAGCAAAGCATTGAAGACAGCGGTGGGGCTAGGGAATGTGTCTTGCAAAAAGGCCTGAAAATTGAGAACGAGAATTTGTTAAAGAACCGATCTTCTGCCTACTTCTTTTGTTTTTTCCTCTTCTTTTCTCATCCCTCTTTTGTCTTTAGAGGAGATGATTATTTTTCCCCCCGCTGTCAGAAGAAACTGTCATTGTCTAATGGTGATGTTCTCTGTACTTCGGGAACTAATTAACTACATTTTATTTCAGCATTGGTAGCACTCAGAAAGGATGGCAATGTCTGCGTTTGTAGCACTTCATGCCTTTTGTTTTATTTTATTTATTGTATTTATACTCCACCTTCCTCCCAGAATGGGATTCTGGAGTCATTTTATATATACACATGCACACATATAAAATGTTTATATACCTCTCCATTTGGTTTTTGTTGGAGGGGGGGGGGTTGGGGGTGCTTTCTCACCCTTTAAATGTTCATTGTGTTAGCAAATGCATAACAATTTGGAAAAACACAATAAGAATTCGCTCAGTGACTTACAGCAGTTTAAAATACATTTTGGGGACATTGCAAGAGAAAATATCTATATCAGCCCTCCACATTGGCTAGAGTTAAGGGCACAGAAGCCCCATAAAACTGAAACTTAATATTTAAAAAGATGTTAGTATTTATTTACTGCAAGAGAATATATTACTAGGAATTTCTAGGTCTGCCTTCATATCTCTCTGGTCAAATTCCATTAGAAGCTTGTATACCATTTTCCCCCGAAAATAATACACACCCATATTTCTAAGTCTACCTGCATATCTCTACAGTCAAATTCCATTGGAAGCTGGTATACCATAATACGCACCCATAAAATAAGCCATGCCAGAATTTCTAAGCATTTGCGCATTATAAGCCATACCCTGAAAATAAGACATAGTAATACAAGCTGAGGCATAGAGGGAGACATAGAAAGTGAAATGCAAGAATTTTCTGCAGTGGTGACGGAGGCAACTCCAAGCCTTCTTCCCTCTCAATTTCTGCCTGCTTCTCTTTCTCCTTTTCCTCATCCATCTTGTTCTCCTTCTGTTGCTTCTTCCCTTCAGACCAGGCAAGGCCAGGCTTCCTCTGCGAGTGAGTGAGAGAGGAAGTGTCGCAGCTCAGGATAGATTCACCTTGCTCAGAACAATACCACATTCCAGGACTGTAGGTTTTGTAGTTTATTGAAGAAAAAGCAAAATCATAAACATAGAAATAAGGTTGCAAAAGTTCAATAGCCAAAACAGAGTCTTAAATGCAAAGGCAGAGTTTCCAAATAACATGAAGTATAATCCACAAACATGGGCCAACAAGAAACCATGGCAGCATGACAAAGTCCCCAGAAGCCAAGGAGCCAGAGCTTTCCCTAAAAGCCGAGGCAATTCCAAAGAAGTTAGCAGGGTGTAAACAAAGTTGCACTGACAAAGGATTGACTTCAATCAGATCGTTAAATATGTTTCCCTAGCATGAAAGCATTGCATTGCCCTTGAACTTCCCGTTTGTTGGCAAGCCAAGCACTTTGGCGTACCCTTAATTGCAAATGGTCCTCCCTAATCAAATCTCCATCACCTTCAAGGCTGGATAACTCATTACCCTGGGACTGGTCACCCTGGGAACTGAGAGGCACTGAGCTCCCAGATGGAGTAGCCGACTTCTCCACCTGCAGCTGTGAAAGTTCACTGTCTTCATCTAAAACAACATTCTTTTCTCTGGGAAACAGAAATGCCGTATCTTCTTCAGAATCAACACTGTCTGCCTCAACAACAGGGACATGTTCAGAAACCCGTAACCCATCATCCTCCTCATCCTGAGGAAACTCAGGCTCAGAAAGCTCAGGCTCAAAGTGAGCCACAACAGGAAGTGAGTCACCAGCTCCAACGGGGCCACGGTTGGAAGTGCTGCTTCCCTTCGGCCCGTCCCCCTAAAAGTCTCCTCCGTGAAGTGAGGAGCAGGACACTCTGCTTTAGGTATTGTGTGTCCTCAGGGGAAATAAGTAAAGCTGTGGCTGCTGTTTTACCCAGCACTATATTTGAATAAATGCAGATTGTTTTACCATACGTAATGAAAATAAGACATCCCCTGAAATTAAGCCATAGTGTGTCTTGTTGAGGAAAAATAAATATAAGACAGTGTCTTATTTTTTGAGGAAATATGATATCAGGCTGCTATGTTTTCAGTAAATCTCAAAAATATTAGACTTCATAATCTTCAACATTTGCAGGGGTTTGGGGTGCTGGAGTCCTGCAAAAGTGGACATAACCATGAATGTAAATAACACAATTTAAACAAATCCCTAGGTCTGTCAGCAAGAACCTTTGGTCAACTTCTGGTAGACACTGGCTATAGAAGACCTAGAGATTTCTAGAGAGAGTATTTTAATAAAATCTGTGAATAGTCAGATCTGATTGTTCTCACCAAACAATCAGATCTGACTATTCAAACCGAACATATGGAAGGAGAGCTGCAGTATCTCCTTGCTCAAAAGTTTTGCTTAGCTATGCAGTGGCAGCTGGATCATGCCAGGTCAGTTCTGCTGTCTAACCACAGCAAACACAGAATGGCTCTGAGGATTTGCCAAGCAGAGCATTAGAGGATACTGTGGATACCAATACTAGCAATGAATCTGTCACAAAACTCTGGAAAGCCATTGTTGTCCATTCAAGTTGATACTAGTAGACTAGATAGACCAATGTTAAGGGCTTGATGTTGTAGCCTGGTCAGATTCTGAGTGCTCAGAAGATGGGAAAGGGGATGCTGGGATAGATTTGGAGGGCCCAGAGGAGGATAGAAGTGGCCTGGAGAGAGTTGTTTTGGAATCTACAAGCAGTTCCCTTGAGACTGGAGAAAGGAATATCAATTTCCGTGAGAGTCTGCCAGAAGTGCAGGCTGAGAGAATTGTGGAAAATGAATGTTTGTCCAGATCAAGGCACTTGGAGGCAGAGTGTACAAGAGAGTCAGATTTGCTTTCTCAAGCAGCTTAGAGATAAAGAGAGGAAGAGCAGTTGTGTAAGAAATGATGTCATGGGATGCATTGAGGCTTTGTGGTTCTCTATTGGCATAGTCATTTGTGAGAGCAACATTGCATTCAGGTGAACAGCTCTCACCTCCTGGTCCTATGTTTGTGTATTTATGTATTCAAGTTTCTAAGTTTGTTCCTGGTTCTAGTTTCATATATTGCCTCCCTTGGATTCATGCTGTCATATTTATGGATATTTCTGTGGATTGACACTTGAGAATGTATTTGAAAGGATTTTGGGATCTTGGTTATCTTGGAAATAACTGTTTGAACGTTGATTCTCCTTTTCTGGATTTGATTATTTTTATATATTCTTCTCTTAATATATATATTTTTTACTTACTGGATTACCTGGCCAGAGTGTTGGTTTGTGGGTTCTAGTGCAACACTTGGAGATTTCCATTTTCCCATGACTGAAACCAAAAGCACTCACAACCTGGCACAAGGGTCATTCTCTATTTCGCTCGCACATGTGTATTTTCCTGTGTAGAAACCTTAAAGCTAGATGAAACAGTTAGCTAAAAACCTTCAGCCAATTTAACTGTAATTTATGGTTCTTTCCTGTGCACATTGAGAGCTATAACTTAATAAAGAAGCTTCCAAATGGGAGTGTATTTCATTTGTATATTAATTCTCTCACACACATTTTTCATATTCACACTTTCTCCCGTTTTTACCCCTCAAAATGACAAATGGGTCACCATAGAAGTGGTTTCACGACTAATTTAACAGATTTATTTTTGTGTTCAGGAGAAGTAGCAGTTTTTAAAAAACAAAAACAAGGCCGGAAAATCAAATAATAAGTGCAGTACTTAATGAGACTGTCAGCTGGTTCCAGCATGCCAAGTTAATTTTGAAACCTCAAGACATCTGACAAGGAGCTCCCCTTCAATGGTTATAAATGCATTTGGCAATAAAAGTTTCATTTTAAAAAAAGAGAGAGAAAGTTTTACTTTATTCCTGTTTGACTTTTTAAAAGAACTCTAATCATCAGCAACCACTGAAAGGCTGCTATTGCTTGGGTATGTGTCAGCCAGCAATTTCCATGCCAAGGTGAATCTACTTGGATTGAATTTTTAGCATGCTACCATAAGGTCTTTGAGAATAGGGTTGTCCAGACAATTTTATTACTCTTTATGGAGGATAGGGTTGCACAGATAGTTTTAAAATCTATGGTTAACCATCTCAAAGTCCAAGCTAAATATGTTTAGCTTGGAGAAGAGAAAGTTAAGGAGGGCCATGACAGCCATGTTTAAATATTTGAATGCTTTACTATTGGGTTTCCATCATCAAGAAGTGTCGCACACCAAGGCTGGAAGCACACCTTTTAACCCACAAACACTCCAAAGTTCTTTAGCAAATAAACAGTTTATTGAATAAATGCAAGCAGTATTAAAAAGGGTGAAAAATACAAGTAAAAGATTCTGTAAGAAAGTCTAAAAATAATCCAAGCTGGCAGATAGGCAAATATAATCCATAAAAAAGAGCAGAATTGGTTCTTAATTCCACAGCAAAATCCACAAATGCAAAGTCCTTAAAACCCACAGAGGAGAATGTCCAAAGTCTTTTAAAAAGCCAGGGAATAAGGTTGCACAGATCCAAAATCAACAGAAGAATTACACAGGAAAACATTCACCAACAGCAACTTGAACATGAGTCTTGGGCAGAGATTTCCATGAATCTTGGCATGACATACATATAAGACTTGACCAGTAACCGACGTTGCGCTCACTGAAGGCAATGCTGTAAAAGCCCTATATTTATTCAAAAGGACGTACACAAAACTCATTCGGATTCCTTTGGGAACTCTCCTTCAAATTCCTCTTTTCCCTTATCCTGACAGACCTTCTGACTCCCACTTGCAGGTGGCGATCTTGACAGATTTGACCCCTTCTATCAAAGGTTGATTCCTCCCGGTTGCTCGATAACACATTCCTTTCACTTCCTTATCTAGCAACCCAAGCTGGTTCCCATCAGACTGTCTGGAAACCATTCTATCTTGAGAACTAACAATCCCAGAGTCTTCCAACTCCCTTTGCTTGCGGTTTCTTCTGTGCCCTCTTCTTCACTCACAATCCCCTGAGAATCTACATTAAAATCCAACATGGAAATCTCTGAAGGGTCCTGCTCTGAAGGAAATTGAACATAACCATAATCCTCGTCTTGAGGCACTGCAACAACCCCAGTCGGCTGAGCTCCTACAAGAAGGGATTTTAAGCATTGCCCTAGTCCAGCCTTCCTACCACTATACAAAGCTAACTCTACATCTCCTTTAACCAATGGTTTCTTACATTGTAAATGCTCTCTTGACTCACTTGTGATCTCGCTTCTTGTAGGTATTCCAACTTGATTCTGAACTTGTTCTCTCTCATGGTTGATGCCAACATTCCTGACATTGCCCTGGAGCCAGACAAGACTGTGAGAAAGGTAAGCATCATGTTTACTGTCCTATAGGATGGATATGAATATTTCTGTTTTGAGATGTTTGCTCCTTTATTTTATCTATGGCAGAAAGCAGCCTAGCTTGGAATAGTTGGGATTTTTTGGTTCACTACTTTGATAACCCCTAAATGCTGTTGGGGGGGGAAAACTAATAAAAAAAAAAGCTTCATTTGTTCTCTTCAAAATGTTTGGATCAGATTTTGAAACTCTACTGCCAACTTCTCCACATTGTCCTGTCCAAAGAATATAGAATACAATATAAGACAGTAATGAGGATGTGATGAATTGCCTACCTTTAAGGCCAGGGGGAAGCTCAGGAAGTAGGCCCAAATATTTCAGTAGCCATTTTATGAGATGGTGCATAGAGGCAGCCGTCTTAGAGTACCCATTTCCTAAAGGGGGCGGAGTTTAGAAGCAGCCTGAAGGGAAATGTGGAGAGCATTTGTAATTGGTTGGGAGAAAGTGGGCGGAGCTTAGCCAGAGTGCAGGAAAGAAATTCCTGTAAGGGTGCTTTTTAAAATCTCACAGCTCAGTTAGGGTCTGGTGTTTGAAGAGTTGAGTCAGGGTTTGTGTGGGGAAGAGAGTTGGGTTTTGAGAGTGTTAGTAGAAGAGAAGTCAGAGAAGCCAAGAATTGGTTAGTTAGTAAAGACAGCTAGCTATTAGGTAGCATAGCTGGTATAGAGAATAATAATAATAATAATAATAATAATAATAATAATAATACTTATCTATATACCGCTCCATCTCCCCGAGGGGACTCAGAGTAACATCACAGGTAACATCACAAAACATACAAAGTAAAAAACAGCACAACCATAAGATTAACAAAGCAAAATATAAGCATAAAAATTGTTGCCGTAACACACATATATTAAAAGTAATTCTGCTTGTTCCAGCTAATTTAAGACTTTAATAATAATAATATAAT
The DNA here is from genome assembly GCF_037176765.1 of Anolis sagrei. Lineage (NCBI taxonomy): Eukaryota > Metazoa > Chordata > Lepidosauria > Squamata > Anolidae > Anolis > Anolis sagrei. The sequence continues at coordinate 292,821,558 of NC_090022.1, read as the reverse complement.
AATAAAACTTTATTTATACCCTGCTACCATCTCCCCAAGGGACTCAGTGCGGCTTACATGAGGCTGAGCCCACAGTACATCAGTAAAAACAACAGCAACAGTAATACAAAACAATAAAATAAAACTCATAAACAGAAAATAAGCAGTAAACATCAACAATAACACAACAACGATAACACAAAAGGCCGGGCCAAGATTTGTGGAAGCCCAAAAATTCTAGGAGGCCTGGAAATTAAGTGCAGTGCTATGGCAGGCAAAATAATATTAGGTACGGGTCTGTGGCTGTTCATTCCGGGGCCGATTAGAGGAAATGATCTGGGTAATTGGTAGGAAGAATAAGGCCGTATTTGACAATGTGTAGGGCTGGGTTAGAACTGGTCATTTTCAAAGACTTGTTGAAACCACCAGGTTTTTAAACTCTTATGAAAGGATCTCTTAGAGAGATCCAAGGGAAAGGACTGTCTAGATTTTTTTTTAGGAATTCTCGTCAGAGGGCAGTCAGCTAGCTTCCTGTGGGAGTGAAGGGTTGTTTTGAAACTAAGCCTTGAACTGTTTTTAAAGTAACCATACGCTCCAACTCATTATTGCAACCACTAAGCTTAAGTGCCTGTATTGTTGAAGTTCTCACAAATAAACAACTTTGTTCTTTGTTAAACAACAACTGTCTCAACGGTGCCTCTATGTGAAATAGTTCCATAGCAATTTAGTGAAATAGAATTTTAAGATTGGTGGCAGCGTTTATTTAAAAGAATCTCAGTGTTATTCACCTCATAGTCCTGAGTCCTGAGTGCGAATCCAGCACAGTTTACTTAAATCCTCTTGCCAAACCAAAAGCTAAACATTCCTTTTAAGTGTGGTGGTAGCCAGAGATCAAAGAATATTACCTCAGAATATAGTGTGTTGTTGGCAAAGCCTCAGCAGCCTCCTTAATTGATTTTTTATAATAATCTTTTACATTATTGGGGGTACAGTGCTGGGATCGTTAGAATAAATCCCATTTTCTTTACATTTTTGGTGGCAGTGTTTGGGATCACCAAAGGAAAGGTACCTTCTGCCAGAAGATCGTTTGAGTTGGCTTTATCATTTAAATTAACAATCCCCAAGTCTTCACAGAGGACAATAAAGCATTCTAAACAATCTTATTTTTAGGTTCTTGTGGGTTTTTTCGGGCTATATGGCCATGCTCTAGAGGAATTATCTCCTGACGTTTCGCCTGCATCTATGGCAAGCATCCTCAGAGGTAGTGAGGTCTGTTGGAATAAGGACAATGGGTTTATATATCTGTGGAATGGCTGGGGTGGGGCAAAGAGCTCTTCTCTGCTGGAGCTAGGTGTGAATGTTTCAACTGACCACCTTCATTAGCATTTGAAGGACTGGCTGAGCCTGGGAAAATCTTTTGTTGAGAGGTGTTAAGATGTGCCTGGTTGTTTCCTCTCTGCTGTTTTGCTGTTGTAATTTTAGAGTTTTTTTTAATACTGGTAGCCAGATTTTTTTCAGATTTTGTTCATTTTCATGGTCAATCTTATTTTTTTTAGAACTGTCTGGAGAGTCAAATGAGTGCTTTGACCTATTTCTGAATTATAAATTTAAAGAATCACTTTCATTCATCAATCTTCTCTCTCATCAGATTTATATCATTATGTCCCCTGCTTATATCTGTACAGTGGACCAAGTTTAGAATTCACTTGCTGGTTAATTTAAGCTACTAATTTGCATACGTTTTTCTTCTGATTCCATCTAACTTTCAAAGCTCCCCCTTTATTTGTGCTCATATAGAATGGCCATTTATGCCTGAACATATTATATTCAGGGCTCATTTCTATTGCATTTCATTGTATCATGTGTAATTACACAGTACTATCCTAGCTGACCTGCAATGAACCCTTTGGCAGTTCTTTAGCAGCATCTTATTCACACCATGTTAGGCTTTTGGATAATTAATTGAAAGTTTTCTTCCATCCCCTATCTCTTTCTGTCATGGCTTTTCTGTCCCCATTCCTTATCCTTTTCATTTCAGTTTTATCTGTCTACTTCTACTTCTTACATGCCCTCTTTTAATTATATGGTTATGGTAAAATGGGTGCAAAAGAGTGGGCTTGTTAGATATTAATCATTAAAACTAGAGGTTGTTTCAGAGAGTATTTGCTACTCGTAGCTCTATCTTGTATACAATACCAGTGTTCTGTCACTGAACTTTGCAGATCACAGTTTCATGATTGGCAGTGAGGTTGTGCAAGAAAATGCTCTGTATGTGCTCAGAGACTTTCAAAATTTAGATGAAGAATAACATTACCCGTGGGGCATACATTCCTGGATGTGCAAAACTTTGGAGTAACCCTATTTAAATAAAAGATATCTATCTGGAATAAGAAAACCATAGAACCATTCTGAAGGACCTAAAAATACCTAAATTTTATTGAACATGGATAAATTTGTGTATACTGGTCCTAGAAATACAGGGACCCTGCTTCATCCATTCTTGATTCTTTGACAGATTTATTTATCTATATATATAAAAATGCTCTGTGCATAATGAGTACCTTAAAAACAAAAGAACCAATGAACGAAATCACACCAAATTTGGCAACAAAACATCTCACAACTCAAGGAGTGACCATCACTCAAAAATTATGATTTTGTCATTTGGGAGTTGTAGTTGCTGGGATTTATAGTTCACCTACAATCAAAGAGCATTCTGAACTCTATCAACGATGGGATTGAACCAAACTTGGCACACAGAACTCCCATGACCAACAAGAAAATACTGGAAGGGTTTGGTGAGCATTGACCTTGAGTTTGGGAGTTGTAGTTTACTTACATCCAGAGAGCACTGTGGACACAAACAATGATGGATCTGGAACAAACTTGGCACAAGAACTCAATGTGCCCAAATATGAACACAGATGGAGTTTGGGGGAAATAGACCTTGACATTTGTAGTCACTGGGATTCATGGAAATAAATCTGTGCAAACAACTACATGTGAACTTTGTGCAGGCTATATCCTGACTTGTAAATTGGCTTCAAAAACTCTGATTTTTAAAAGATATTCTCTCAACAAAAAGAAATTGGCTAAAAATGTCTTATGGCTTCTTTCCCCAAGAACAAAATGAATGAAGAATTATGTCCCTGTATATCAGTAGTTCTCAACCTGGGGTCCCCAGATATTTTTGGCCTACAACTCCAGAAATCCTAGCCAGTTGACCAGCTGTTAGGATTTCTGGGAGTTGAAGGCCAAAAACATCTGGGGACCCCAGGTTGAGAACCACTACTGTATATGATTGGGATTGTTCTACGTTCCTTTCTCCAGTTCATCTCCAGTGCATTAATGTTATCCAGTGCTCTGTCCCAGTAGTAGTACATTGGAGAGCACATTTGGATTAATCTGAATATGTAGCAGTGAGCTATATATTGCTGTTGTAGTTTCTAGTTCTTTGGGTGATATTGTTTAGTGGTGCATTTCAACCCATGGCCATTGGGCTCAGTGGTATAGCTGTTCATACCATTGTGATATCCAATATAATTTCAGTCCCTTCACTCAATACCTTTGATAAAAAATAACCATTACGTCAAACTAACCAGTCCTCTCTTGGTTGTCTTGATGTAACTAGTACATGAATAAATTCAGTAGAGTAAATAGGCTCAAAAGACCATTGTTGCTGCTTTGTGACTTCAAGTCATTTCTGACGTATGGTTAACCTATCATGGGGTTTTCTGAAGTAACCCAACAGGTTATCATGACCGAGCAGGGATTCAAACCATGATCTCTTCAGCATCATAGTTCAAACCACTATGTGACACTGGCTGCATAAGAGACACTAACAAAAAGAAAAATCAAACATGGGAAGTAGTCCTAGATATTTTTAAAGAAGTCAAGAGTGCCAAACAACCCTTGTTTCACTGTCTTCTGATAATTAAGAAACATATCTTAACTCATATTAAATGTAAGGTAGTGGATAGTGAAGAAAATACCCATTTTAAGGTGCTGGCTTTAACCTATGAAGCCCTAAATTGTTCTGGCCCAACTTACCTGTTCGAACGCCTCTCCCCTTATGAACCCTCCTGGACTTTTAGGATCATCTGGGGAGGCCCTGCTCTCAATCCTGCCTTCTTCGCAGGCGCGCCTGGTCAGGATGAGAGACAGGGCCTTCTCAGTCGTGGCCCCTCATCTATGCAATGCTCTCCCTAGGGATATTAGATCAGCCCCTTCCCTTTTAACATTCTGAAAAAAAGTCAAGACTTGGCTTTTCATCAAGCGTTTGTAGATGCAATATAACAGACATAGAAAAAAATGGAACAACTGGACAGTGCTATTGGATAATGCTTTTAACAAAGAGACTCTAATTGATACATGTTTTCTTGATATTGACTGTTTTATTTGGTTTTATATTTAAATTAACTGTTTTAATCATATTTTATGATGTTGGCGCTGACTGTAAACCGCCCTCAGTCGCCTGCGGGCTGAGAGGGGCGGTATATCTATATAATAAATAATTTTATGAAAAATTCATGTTCCTGTGGCAATGGTTCACATTTCATGTAGTTATCAAAGCTATATTCCTAATTCCTAAAAACAAACACTATATATCAAAAAGCAGAAATTGCAGTCATTTTTGGATGTTAAGAGCCTTTCCAATCTATATCTTCTGCCTTCAAGTTCGGACTTACCATTTTGTTTAATCCCTTTCGACTCTGTCAGGAGATCATTGTTGCTTGACGTGATGGTATTTGTGTTCCTCTTGGACGCTGCTTTTGGATCAGTCTGACATTCTTTTGTTAGCCTCCTTGTTTGTGTTTTGATGCCAATTAATGGACAATGCAACCGGCTCCTTGTTAATACCTGGGCAACGGCATACGTCTTTTGTGTTGGTTGAATTCTATTCCTGTCCATCCAAAAGTTCAAAGTGAGCGATCCATCCCAATTTCTTTTTTTTTCTCTTGCAATCAGGCTTTATTTAAATATGCCAGCTGCTGAGATGTATTTCTTGCGGTCTTTTACATGGAACCGCTTCTTTGAATTTTGCCCAGCGTGGGTGAAGACCTGACTCATTATACAATTGTCACACTTTTGCATCTGAATTCTCTAAATTACACTTCACAGCCTTTTTTCGGATTTAATAACCAGGTAGCTGTAAGTGAGGAGTGGAGGAGGGAGAGCTCTTTGTATTTTCTATAGGTTTACACCTGAATGGAAAGCAAAAAGAAGTGAAATTCCAGAGCTTTAGGTGAAGAAAAACAAAAAGCTCAGTGCATGATATCTTCTATGATATCTGAGTAAGCTTCATAATCAATATCTCAATGGGACTGTGAGATTTTCCTCATTTTGTGTGGCTGTATGGTGTCTTAATATCATAGGAGGGAAAGGCTGGAAAGAATACTAACTGAACATTATTGTGACTTAATTTGTGCCTAAGAATAAATACACAGTAGGCAATACAAGACCATGTACGTTGCTCCAATGATACACAAATGTGTACTTCATTCAACTCAGTTGAATGCAGTACATGCCAATATAAAATTGCTGCTTTGTGGTATGGATCCCTTAATGTGTAGAGAATTGTTCTTATACCTCTATTTATCTTCTAGCCTTTCTTCTTTCACACATGCACACAAAGCTGAGTCTCTTCTTAGTGGTTTATACAAGTTTAAGCTCACCTTGGACCAGTGTAATGAACTGGTTTGGGTGTTGATTCCAAATCTCAGGGCCCAAATTCCCACTCAGGACATGATCCTTTGAAGTTCTCCAAGCTAATGTAAATATTATTTATTTATTTTATTATTTATTTACAGTATTTATATTCCGCCCTTCTCACCCTGCAGGGGACTTGTTGTGGCTGAGCTAGTTTCTGACGATGAGGATGATGGGATTCAGATTCCTGTTGGGTTTCAGCTTCTTGGCTCTTTGTGCCTCAAATCTCTGAGCCTGCTTCCGAGGCTCTCACAGACAGTGCAGTGTCAACACAGCTGTTTTCACCAGAAAGGAATTTTAATGAAGGGAATAGCGAGCAGGTGCCTTCCCACAATGTTACCAAAAGTGCAGATAAGGATTTGACCCGAGAAGCTCGCCTTGATATCCGGGTCAGGCGGAGTTCGCGTTTGGCAAGCAGATGGGAGGCTAGCTCAGTGCGAGGTCATCGCAATGCTTTTATGATGCTGAGACCCTAATGTTTTGACGTTAGAAAGGTATTTAGGCCTCCTGGAAACTCTGTAAAAGCGTCAGTTCAAGGTAGCTTACTAGCCTGAAAGCTTCATGAAATAATCTTAGCCTGGAAAGCAGTACGCTTGGGATTTCTTGCATGGTGATTCATGGGGCAATTATTTCATTGCATGTACCTGGGACTCTGGTTTGAACTTTGCCACTATGATTATGTCTCCTGTTTTTACCTGAAGATCTTTGGAACTATATCCTGCTTTTAACCTTAATCCTTGGAATTTTGAAATGCTTACTCTTTATTTTGACTTGGATTTTCTCCTCAATATACTATAAAACTACAGCTCTTGTGTGGTGGTGTTTGGCAGCAAGGTGAAACTTACTCTGAGTTGCAGGTTGACCCTGAGCGAGGGCCGGGTAAATGACCTTGGAGGGGCGTATCCGGCCCCCCAGGCATTAGTTTGAGGACCGTTAGTATCATTCTATTCTGCTTTGATCAGACCTGAAATACTTGTCCAATTCTATGAACCAATTCCTCATCTTCATCCTGGAAAAGAACATTCTAGTGGGGTATTTGGGGAGGAGGGAAGAACTAGTGAACATCTTTATGAATGGTTTCGATGGTAGAATAGAGGGCATCTTTATCAAATGTGCAGATGACACCAAATTATGAGTAGCGAATAGCCCAGGAAACAAAATCAGAATTCAAAATGGTGATTGAAGATATGGGCCAAAACCAACGAAATTAATTGAAGCAGGGAGAAATGTATATGCATATCATGGATCAAACTTTGCTAGAAAATAGTTTATGTGAAAGGGATCTGGAAATATTAGTAGATCACAAGCTGAACAAGAGTCAACAGTGTAATGTTGTTGTTCATTCGTTCTGTCGTTTCCGACTCTTCGTGACCCCATGGACCAGCCCACGCCAGAGCTCCCTGTCGACCGTCACCACCCCCAGCTCCTTCAAGGTCAATCCAGTCACTTCAAGGATGTCATCCATCCATCTCGCCATTGGTTGGCCCCTCTTCCTTTTTCCTTCCATTTTCTCCAGCATCATTGTCTTCTCTAAGCTTTCCTTTCTTCTCATGATGTGACCAAAGTACTTCATCTTTCCCTCTATTATCCTTCCCTCCAATGAGCAGTTGGGCTTTATTTCCTGGAGTATGGACTAGTTGGATCTTCTGGTGGTCCAAGGCACTCTCAGAACTTTCCTCCAACACCACAGTTCAAAAGCATCTATCTTCCTTCGCTCAGCCTTCCCTATGGTCCAGCTCTCACATCCGTAGATGACTATGGGGAATACTATTGCTTTAACTATGCGGATCTTCATTGCCAGTGTGATGTCTCTACTCTTCATATAGATAAATAGACCTAATAATTGTACTGTGTCGTGCTTCAATCAGATTCCACCTGGAATACTATGTCCACTGTTGGCCAGACACACCACCCTGAATACATTTGTTCTGGTTTGACTTTAGAACAATTGTTCTCAACCTGTGGGTCCCCAGATGTTTTGGCCTTCATCTCCCAGAAATCCTAGCAGCTGGTAAAACTGACTGGGATTTCTGGGAGTTGTAGGCCAAAACACCTGGGAACCTACAGATTGAGGACAACTGCTTTAGAAGCTAAACAAGTTCAGCAGGTGAGACATTTCCAGATGGGACTTGGATGAAATCCTATCTGAAAACACAGGAAGACCCTGCTAATCAGAGACAGCCGTACTGGATGAGTTGAATCAATAGTCTGAGCTGCTATGAATTCACTTTCTAAATTAATGTTTGCACACGAAAGTTAATGGAGACATTACAAACAAGTCTCCCCAGCTGTTGTAATACTTTTAGATGATGTAAGGTAGAGATAAAGTAGCCTTGCTCTTTTCTGAGTTCCAGTAGCAAACTTGCTGATACTCATTTAAAGAAGATAATACAGTCCATTGTGCCGAGAAGAATTTAAAGAGATGTTTTTGGTATCTTGATTGATTTTTCCCTGCATCTCCCTTCTCATCTCTGAACAAGAAATCCATATATATCTTTGAAGAAACTCAAACAAGATAAGGATCCATTTTTCCTTGACCTGTAAAATTAAATTACCTGTCTATGCTTGAATTAAGTCAATAGCTTTTTTTTTCTTTTTTTTTGGTCAAAAATATCACTTGAAGGTAAAGACTTGCGCAGAATATTGTGTTTGCCTGGCAACAAGGCAAGTAGGTAGTATTTATCTTACATAAGTAGTAATCCTAAGTCAGTTTTCTCATCTCATCGTACAAAATGCAGTAGAAGGAGAATGGCAGGGAAGGGAAACTATAGAAGTTGCTTGGCTTCGGGATTAAGGGTCTGGAGAACAAGCCCTATGAGGAGCGGCTTAAGGAGCTGGGCATGTTTAGCCTGAAGAAGAGAAGGCTGAGAGGAGATATGATAGCCATGTGTAAATATGTGAGAGGAAGCCACAGGGAGGAGGGAGCAAGCTTGTTTTCTGCTTCCCTGGAGACTAGGACACGGAACAATGGCTTCACACTACAAGAGAGGAGATTCCATCTGAACATGAGTAAGAACTTCCTGTGAGAGCCGTTCAGCAGTGGAACTCCTTGCCCTGGAGTGTGGTGGAGGCTCCTTCTTTGGAAGCTTTTAAACAGAGGGTGGATGGCCATCTGTCAGGGGTGATTTGAATGCAATATTCCTGCTTCTTGGCAAGGGCTTGGACTGGATGGCCCATGAGGTCTCTTCCAACTTTATGATTCTATGAGGAGGAGGAGGAGGAGGAGGAGGAGGAGGAGGAGGAGGAGGAGGAGGAGGAGGACAGCAACAACAACAACAACATTATTTTTCTACCCCACCTTCATCTCCCCGGGGGAATTCGAGGCGGCTTACATGGGGCCAAGCCCAAGGCAACATACAATTAAAAACAAAACAATAACATATTTAAATAGCATAAAAACAGCATAAACAATAATAAACAAGCATCAAAAGCAACAACAGATTCATTTTTGGAGGGGGCAATATGCAAAACTAGTTAAAGGATAGGGTGGTCAATAAGGTGGATAGAAACATATCGTAGCATAGAAAATAGCATAGAAACAGAACAATTAAACAGATCAATTCAGCCTAACCTTAAAATGTAGTAATGAAATATAGGAATTTGGATTCAGGTCATGATTTAGATCATCTGTCACAGGAGTCATCAGTTGAATGCACAGCAAAACATCCACGTCTTTAATTCCTTCCGAAATGTGGGTAGGGAAGGTGCCAGCCTAATCTCCCTGGGGAGGGAGTTCCAGAGACAAGGGGCCACCACTGAGAATGCCCTTTCCTTCGTTCCAACCAACCACACCTGAGATGGGGGTGGGAGCGAGAGAAGAGCCTCCCCAGAAGATCTTAAGGACCGTGTGGGCTCGTAGGAGAGGATGCAGTGATGAAGATAGGCAGGTCCTGAATCGATTAGAGCTTTATAGATAATAACCTGCACCTTAATTGGGACCGGAAACTTATCGGGAGTGGTGTGAGCTCCCACTGTTAGCCCCAGCTTCTGCCAACCTAGCAGTTCAAAAATATGCAAATGTGAGTAGATCGATAGGTAGTGCCCTGGCAGGAACGTAACGGTGCTCCGTGCAGTCATGCCGGCCACATGACCTCGGAGGTGTCTACGGACAACACCAGCTCTTCAGCTTATAGAATCGTAGAATCATAGAATCAAAGAGTTGGAAGACACCTCATCCAGTCCAACCCCCAGCCAAGAAGCAGGAATATTGCATTCAAATAACCCCTGACAGAGGGCCATCCAGCCCCTGTTTAAAAGCTTCCAAAGAAGGAGCCTCCACCACACTCCGGGGCAGAGAGTTCCACTGCTGAACGGCTCTCACAGTCAGGAAGTTCTTCCTAATGTTCAGATGGAATCTCCTCTCTTGTATTTTGAAGCCATTGTTCCATTATGTCCTAGTCTCCAAGGAAGCAGAAAACAAGCTTAGAAATGGAGATGATCACCAACCTCCAGAGTTGGACACAACTGGACTTAATATCAGGGGAATACCTTTACCTTTATCTGATTGTCTCTATTTTAGGAATGTAGCAAATTCATTCCAGATTTTAGTCCGATTTAAAAACATATAATTCAATTAGTTAAAACCATTTGAGGGACTAGAGTCCAGCATTTTGGAGAGTCTGGGGGAAAAAAAACATTAGAATTCATATCCTGGATCAATTCAAGGAAAGAGCCATTTGACAATGGAATATGCTGTTGCCTAATAGTGAGTTGGTATCTCCTTCTTTGAACTTTTAAATAAATAATCTGAATGTCTATCTGCCAGGAGTGCTTTGATTGTGTATTTCTGCAAGGCACAATGGGGTTGGACTGGATGGGTCTCTTCCAATTGTATTATTCTGTGTAATACAAACATAAACACGCACATATTAAAGGAAACTTCACTTGATTTCCCTTACAATTATATTTAGAAGAAATGAAACAGAGACAACGAGGCATGTGGAAATAAAATGGAAATCATAGGTTTTGCTGCACTTACAAAAAAAAGCCGAGTGTGTTGTGCATGAAAAAGGCTTTACTGTTAACATGCTGTGATTATTTGTAATGAGGAATACAGTTTCCATAGTGATCAACGTAGAGAAAGATTTCGCTAGACAAAATCCCATGCAGCTCGCGATGATCCGTGGGTGTAAATTGGTCTATTTAAACACACTGGGAAATGACCCCCCCCCCCCAAAAAAAAAGTGGGGGAACACATTTGCAATTCGGGTATTTGGAATCTTCTCCTCTCTAAATCCCGACAGAGTAATAATGGCTGTGCCCCTATTAGAGTTCTCTGTTCCCTGTGATGGTTACAGTCAAAAGCCACAATAGATTTGAAGCTTTTATTGCTGTATGGTTTTGGAGAAATAACTAGTGCTGAGTTTGCCTAATGCAGTTAGTTCTGCCACATTTCAGTTTTAAAGTCATTTTATCATCTTTGTTTCTTTGCTCTCTTGAGAGTCCGTTAAGCTAGCTAGGTCTTCCTCATACCCATTTTAGAGGTGGGTGCTTAGAGGCCAAACAATAGCTATTCTTGGATGGATAGCAGGGCATCCAAACTTTATGTTTTCCCATTTATCCAGAGCATTTACCCATCAGGTGTCCTCAGAAACAGACCGACACTTTGAAATCCACAAGCATGTGGACAATTTCAACAGAAAGGAAGAGACCATGAAAATGAACAAAATCTGGCTACCAGTATTTAAAAACTCTAAAATTACAACAGCAAAACAGCAGAGAGGAACCAACCAGGCACATCTTAACATCTCTCAACAGAAGATTTTCCCAGGCTCAGCCAGGTCTTCAAATGCTAATGAAGGTAGTCAGCTGAAACATTCACACCTAGCTCTAGCAGAGAAGAGCTCTTTGCCCCACCCCAGCCATTCCACAGATATAAACCCATTGTCCTATTTCCAACAGACCTCACTACCTCTGAGGATGCTTGCCATAGATGCAGGCGAAACGTCAGGAGAAATGCCTCTAGAACATGGCCCTATAGCCCGAAAAAACCCACAAGAACCTAGACCGACACTTGTTGGAGTTTATTTGTTTAGGGCTATATGGCCATGGTCTAGAGGCATTCTCTCATGACGTTTCGCCTGCATCTATGGCAAGCATCCTCAGAGGTAGTGAGGTCTGTTGGAACTAGGAAAAAGGGTTTATTTATCTGTGGCATGACCAGGGTGGGACAAAGGACTCTTGTCTGCTGGAGCTAGGTGTGAATGTTTCAACTGACCACCTTGATTAGCACTTGTCACCAAGGAGGCTGTCCAGACCTTGAACCGGTGCTTGGCTGCTGTGTCGGACTGGATGAGAGCTAACAAATTGAAATTGAATCCAGACAAGACAGAGGTCCTACTGGTCAGTCGAAAGGCCGAACAGGGCATAGGGTTACAGCCTGTGTTAGACGGGGTTACACTCCCCCTGAAGACGCAGGTTCGCAGCTTGGGAGTGATCCTGGACTCATCGCTGAGCCTGGAACCCCAGGTCTCAGCGGTGGCCGGGAGAGCTTTTGCACAATTGAAACTTGTGCGCCAGTTGCGCCTGTACCTTGGGAAGTCGGATCTGGCCACAGTGGTCCACGCTCTTGTTACATCCCGAATAGATTACTGCAATGCACTCTACGTGGGGTTGCCTTTGAAGACTGTTCGGAAATTTAAATTAGTCCAGCGGGCGGCAGCCAGATTACTCACCGGAACGTCATACAGGGAGCATACCACCCCCCTGTTATGTCAGCTCCACTGGCTGCCGATCCAGTTCCGAGCACAATTCAAAATGCTGGTTTATTTGTACTAGTGTGTAGGCATTGAATTGTGCCTTTTGTAAGCCGCCCTGAGTCCCCCCCTCGGGGGTTGAGAAGGGTGGGATAGAAATACGCGAAATAAATAAATAAATAAATAAATAATGGCCTGGCAGTGCCTGGAGCAAACTTTTGTTGAGAGGTGATTAGATATCCTTGTTTGTTTCCTCTCTGTTGTTGTGCTGTTGTAATTTTAGAGTTTTTTTTTAATACTGGTAGCCAGATTTTGTTCATTTTCATGGTTTCCTCCTTTCTGTTCAAATTGTCCACATGCTTGTGGATTTCAATGGCTTCTCTGTGTAGTCTGACATGGTGGTTGTGAGAGTGGTCCAGCATTTCTGTATTCTCAAATAATATGCTGTGTCCAGGTCGGTTCATCAGGTGCTCTGCTATGGCTGATTTCTCTGGTTGGAGTAGTCTGCAGTGCCTTTCATGTTCCTTGATTCGTGTTTGGGCAATGCTGCATTTGGTGGTCCCAGCAAAGGACAAGAGGGATCCTCTTACTTCTGCAGGAGTCTACCGTGTACCATGCAACTGTGGACAAGTCTACATAGGGACCACCAAACGCAGCAACATTGCCCATCCATAGGGATGTCTTCTGGATGTTTGGCCATTTTGTCACTCTCCTCCAGACATGTTCTTAAATGAGATTGCCCAGAACTAGACACAGCACTCCAGTCATTTTTTAATCAGCATTCCTGATCAAAGTACACTAGAGTGGTACTATTACTACCTTCAGTGTATCAAGTTGCATCTGCCCTTGCGCTTTGCTACTCTTCTGCTGAGTATGCATGCCCAGTGTGGAACACATCTCACCATGCTAAAACAGTGGATGCGGCTCTTAATGAGACATGCCACATTATCACAGGATGCCTATGCCCTATATCACTGGAGAAATTATACTGTTTAGCCGTTATTGCACCACCTGACATCCACCAGGAAGTTGCAGCTAATAATGAAAGGACCAAGGCAGTGACATCTCTGTTTGGATATCAGCCAATGCCTTAAATCAAGAAATAGTTTTCTAAGATCTACAGAGATACTTGCAGGAACACCTCAGCAAGTGGGAGTCCAAAAGTGACAGGCTCAAACGCAGAATCTCAATTGATGGCTGTTACCAAATGACAGACTCCCTCCTGGGCACACAGAAGACTGGGCGACCTGGAAGGTGCTAGACAGATTGCGCTCTGGCACCGGGAGATGCAGGCCCAACCTTAAGAAATGGGGTCATAAAGTGGAGTCCAGGACATGCGAGTGTGGAGAAGAGCAAACCACAGACTACCTATTACAATACAACCTGAGCCTTGCCACATGCTCAATGGAGGACCTCCTTACAGCAACACCAGAGATGCTCCAAGTGGTCAGCTACTGGTCAAAGGACATTTAGCATAATGCCAAGTTTTTTTAAAAAAAACTTTGTGTTTTTTAAATACTTTACAACTGTACCCCCAGTTCGCTTATGATATGATAAATAAATAAATAAACTACCTTCAATGCAGGCGATACACTCCTATTGATGTAGTCAGTAATTGCATTGCTTTTTTATCATACCGTTGACTGCCAACCTTTGGCAACCTCATTCATTACATTGTGTGTGTGTGTGTTGTTGTTTTTGAAAGGAATGTTCACATATTGTTTTGCTAGTTCCCTTCTTTGAAATATAGTCTGCACACCATAAGCCATGTAGATATGATAGCCATGTATAAATATGTGAGAGGAAGCCACAGGGAGGAGGGAGCAAGCTTGTTTTCTGCTTCCTTGGAGACTCGGACGCGAAACAATGGCTTCAAACTACAAGAGAGGAGATTCCACCAGAACATGAGGAAGAACTTCCTGACTGTGAGAGCTGTTCAGCAGTGGAACTCTCTGCCCCGGAGTGTGGTGAAGGCTCCTTCTTTGGAAGCTTTTAAACAGAGGCTGGATGGCCATCGGTCAGGGGTGATTTGAATGTAATATTCCTGCTTCTTGGCAGAATGGGGTTGGACTGGATGGCCCATGAGGTCTCTTCCAACTCTTTGATTCTATGATTCTAAGCCATTTGTGTTAAACATTATATTTATCACTGGAAAACAAACTATTCCATGGTATATTTTCCCATGTTTTTTTTCTAGAAAACCCAGGGAAATTGGGGATGGGGGGAGTTGTTTCTGGACCTTTATGTTTCTAGAGTGGGTGTGGTTCACAGGCATTAAAAAAATCAGGAACTCTGCTCTCCTCTGAATTCAGTAATTCTATGTCAAAATTCTCTCTTTTTGATCTTCAACTATGAATGCAGTTATTTGGTAAAGGTTATGAGATATAGTTGAGGTGCTTTGGACAGTCTCCTAAGTGTTTTATCCATGCTACATCTGAACTTCCTTGTTCATTAGTTGTTAAAAAATGCAGCAATGTTCTCATCGATCTTTTTCTCTGTCTAAAGCACTGCATTTGTTGTCGTTTCCGTGTTTACATTTTTTTTTCTGAAAGAACGGCACAATTTAGATAGAAGTGCTTTTTTTGAGGCTCGCTCTCTATATATTCTGCAAGGTTATTCCTACCTGACTTTCTGAAATTTTCTTTAGAAATGCATCTCAGGGGAGCAAAAGCTGCCATGCCATAATCACTGGTCCTGATCCTTCCCAATATGAATCTGTATTGTACTGGGAAGCAGCCCCATCATTGGTTCTGATCCTTCCCAATATGAATCTGTATTGTACTGGGAAGCAGCCCCAGCCAAGCATCAATTAACAAGCACAATTCCAAACATGTTGTTATATGTAAATGGCAGAGAGCCAGTACACATTAGTTCTAATTTGAAATTGTGTTCAGTTTTTTTGAGCCTACAAGGTTGAGTTAGTTACACCAGCAGGAGCTCCATCTGTTCCCATATCTGTCCCATTCATGCATGGGGTAAGTAGGAGGAAAACCTAATTTTTACATTATTGTTTGTTGTTGTCAACTGCTGTCAAATTGACTTCAACTTTTGGCAATTTCATGAATGAGAGACCTCCAAGTCACCTTACCAACAGCAACCCTGTGCGGGTCTTGCTGCCTTCAGCCTTACCAAACATTATTGTCTTTTAGTGATTCATGTGCTTTCATGATATGTTCAAAGTATGACGGCCTCAGTTTAGTCATCTTGGCTTCTTAGGTAGAGTTCAGTTAGATTTGCTCTAGGGCCCATTTATTTGTTTGTTTAGCAATCAATCGATGGCATCTGAAGAATTCTCCTCCAGAACCCCATTTCAAACAAATTGATTTTCTTCCTATCTGATTTTTTTTATAGCCAACTTTCACAACCATACATAGAAATTTGAAAAATAATGGCATGGAGAAATATCTTCATCATCTACTTGTAAATTATGCAAATAATATCTGGTTGTTATTTGTGCTTTCTTGATGTTCAATTGTAAACTTTTTTTAGCATAATGGTTGGTTAGAGTGCTTTAGCGTATGCTAATTTTTGATGTTTGAAGTTTATGTTCTGTGCTACAATCTGCTCCTGGTCTTGTTTTTGCATTTTAACTGCCATGATTCTGTTCAAGGATTTTCAGTTCAAAGAATGTACTAGTCTTCCCTAAATTACAAAATCCAAGATTCCAGAGGGTGGAACAAGGGCAGTTAACAAGAAATATCTGTTAACTATAGTGTGTATGGATCCCAGGACAAAGAGGCAAGACAGGGTTCGTCTACCATCTCTCCCTAACCCTCTCTCTCTTACTCTCTCTCCCTTTCTTTAACTATACCAGTACTACAAAAAGTGATAATTGCTCAACAACCACACATCAGTGCTTGTCTATGAGTCATTTTTTGCCAGTCCTTAAAGTGTTTCTGGAGACACAAGTTAACACAATACTGGGGTTTGATTTCAAGAGCCCAATGAATAACAAAATCCTTGGATGCTCAAGATCCATTTATTTATTTATTGTGTCATCAGCAACCAGAACATTGTATTACATTTCTAACAGAACATAACAAACAAACAGATAAAAAACCCCACAAATTTTGCAAACTTGGTAGTTGATTAAATGTCCTTTGACCAGTATCTGGCCACTTGGAGTGCTTCTGGTGTTGCTGCAAGAAGGTCCTCCATTGTGCATGTGGCAGGGCTCAGGTTGCCTTGCAGCAGGTGGTCAGTGGTTTGCTCTTCTCCGCACTCGTATGTCGGGGATTCCACTTTGTAGCCCCATTTCTTAAGGTTGGATCTGCATCTCGTGGTGCCAGAGCGCAGTCTGTTCAGCGCCTTCCAAGTCGCCATTTATACAATGACACAGGAAAAAAGTGACTACATGAAGCGCTGATGCTTTCTTGTATTGCTAAATAAATTATCTCCTTGTATCTTCTTAGGGAAGGTCCTTCTCACCTTTTCGAGTCTGAATTTCATTATCCTTTAAAACAGTGGTTCTCAACCTGTGGATCCCCAGATGTTTTGGCCTTCAACTCCCAGAAATCTTAACAGCTGGTAAACTTGCTGGGATTTCTGGGAGTTGTAGGCCAAAACACCTTGGGAACCACAGGTTGAGAACCACTGCTTTAGTATGTGAGTGTTGGTGAAAGCAGGGTCTGTGGCACAAAGTTCTACCTTTAACATCTCGGTGCAAGTAACTGATAATTGGTTATCTAAAATGCCTCTCTTTTTTTTCTCTTGAGCTTCACCACATCACAGTCTAGCATACATCTTATCTAGCAAACATGACCTTTAAATGAGAAAGCAACTTGGGGCAGTGATTCATTGCCAGACAAAAGGAATTCGGCCAGTGCTTCAAAGAACAATGCTCTGAGTTGCTGACACTCTCCGCTCTTACTATTCCTGGCTCTACAGCAGGGGCCGCTGCCGCACCATTTTTTTATAATCCCAGAGTTCGGGAGCCCCAGTGTTGCTAAGGCCATCTATTTATTTTCTTCGAACCCAGCCACAGCTGTCAAAAGTAGCTCTCTTTTAACTTTTGAAAGCATCCGTCTCTTAGACAGAAGGCAACCGCCGAGTTCAAGCAGCCCCAACGGACCAGCGAGCTTCTATTCATATAGTAAGCTAGAGCAGCTTGTAGCGTTTACCAAACATTGTAAGGTTACAAATCCCTGCTCACACACCAAAATAATTTATCTTGTATATTCCTCTCTCTCTCTTTAAACATATGGTTTTAGGAAAAAAGGAGTAGGAGTAGGAAGTCGAAGGGGAAAAGATGGAGAGGTAGAAGGAGCCGGACACCATCTCATTGCATATCATAGGGCTGCTTGATTCCCTATGAATCCACAATCTGATTTTTTAGATACTTCTCAAAATTTCTAGGGCTAAAGCTGAATAATTTTGCTGTATGCTAATCCCATTTATTTATTTTATTTATATACCATATTTTTGGCAACTTTTTAACACTGGAAAATCCTCGTTGAAGTCAGGGGTCGTCTAATATGCCGGGTATAAAAACAGTGGGACAATGAATTCTACGAACAGAAAGATGGAGTAGCTATGGGGAGCCTCTCAGCCCGGTCATAGCTAATTTCTACATGGAACACTTTGAAAAACAAGCCCTGGAAACAGCAACAAAAAACCTCACGATATGGTTCAGATATATGGATGGCACCTTCACCATTTGGAGCCATGGAGAAGAAGAACTCAACAGGTTCCTGGACCATCTTAACAGCATCCACCCAAACATCCAATTCACCATGGAAAAAGAAAATGAAGGAAGACTGGCTTTTCTATATGTCCTAGTTATCCGTAAACCAGATCAACAATTGGGTCACACCGTTTACAGAAACCCCCCCCCCTCCCCCACAGATAGAGATCTACATAAAAACTCTAAGCATCACCCAAGTCAAAAAAGAAGCACCATTAAAGCCTTGTCAGATGGTGCAAACTGAATCTGCGAACCCCACCTCCTCCAAGATGAACTGAACCACCTCAACTGGACTCTACAGGCCAATGGAGACTCCACCTCAGACATCAGAAGAGCTGCAAGACCAAGAACAAGCCACGAGAATAAAGACGAAGATCCACCCAGAGAAAAAGTGTTCTTGCCATACATCAAGGGAACCACTGACATCATAGGAAAGCTGATGAGGAAACACAACATACAAACCACTTACAGACCCACCAAGAAAATCCAGGTTCAGCAAAGGACAAGAGGGATCCTCTTGCTTCTCCAGGAGTCTACTGTGTACCATGCAGCTGTGGACAAGTCTGCATAGGGACCACCAAACGCAGCAACATTGCCCAAATACGAATCAAGGAACAGGAAAGGCACTGCAGACTACTTCAACCAGAGAAGTCAGCCATAGCAGAGCACCCGATGAACCAACCTGGACACAGCAGATTATTTAAGGACACAGAAATGCTGGACCACTCTCACAACCACCATGTCAGACTACACAGAGAAGCCATTGAAATCCAGAAGCATGTGGACAATTTCAACAGAAAGGAGGAAACCATGAAAATGAACAAAATCTGGCTACCAGTATTAAAAAAAACTCTAAAATTACAACAGCACAACAACAGAGAGGAAACAAACAAGGACATCTAATCACCTCTCAACAAACGTTTGCTCTAGGCACTGTCAGGCCATTATATGCTAATCAAGGTGGTCAGTTGAAACATTCACACCTAGCTCCAGCAGACAAGAGTCCTTTGTCTCACCCTGGTCATTCCACAGATATATAAACCCTTTTTTCTAGTTCCAACAGACCTCACTACCTCCGAGGATGCTTGCCATAGATGCAGGTCAGGAGAGAATGCCTCTAGACCATGGTCATATAGCCCTAAACGAATAAACTCCAACAAGTGTTGGTCTATTTCTGAGGACACCTGATGGGTAAATGCTCTGGATAAATAGGAAAACATAACGTTTGGATGCCCTGCTATCCATCCAAGAATAGCTATTGTTTGGCCTCTAAGCATCCGCCTCTAAAATGTGTATGAGGAAGACCTAGCTAGCTTAACGGACTCTCAAGAGAGCAAAGAAACAAAGGTGATAAAATGACTTTAAAACTGAAATGTGGCAGAACTAACTGCATTAGGAAAACTCAGCACTAGTTATTTCTCCAGAGACCTCACTACCTCTGAGGATGCTTGCCATAGATGTAGGCGAAACGTCAGGAGAGAATGCCTCTAGACCATGGCCATATAGCCCGAAAAAACCTACAACAACCCAAATAAATAATTACTATATTTACGAATTTAGCACCAATGTATTGAAAGAGCTGTGGATCCAGGTGGGAGGCAGACTGTGTTGGATAATACAGAATGTTGGAGGAGCGAAGATGGATAAGCGAGACTCTACTGTGCATAGTGTAATAGGGTCATCCCACTAAGATTGGAGTTTCAGTGTTCCAAGATGACTTCTATCCTGGGATCATGAACACCGTCTTTTCTTCTGCTTTAATGGAATAAAGAGGCCTGCCGCCTTCTATAATGTTGCTTTGTTGGCTTTACAATGTGCAAAGTGTTGAAATTTCCGTTAAGCAATCCATTCATCATAGTGAGCTCCAGTGATGCCATATTAACCTTGCTGGAAGTAGATTGCAGTAGCAACGGGACTTGCAGAGTGATTGACTTGCAATTAGTCTTGTGAATGAAATATCAAGATAGTAATAGAGAGTGGGGAGGGAAAGGGGCATTTTACAGAAAGCGTTGGTCCGACAAGCTGTGGAATTGATGTGAACACTGATTTTTGGTGTGTAACTCTTGAGTCCATGACATGCAGTCATTAAACATTGATACCAAAATTGCCCCGAAGAGCTGATGCAAGCATTGTTAGCTTTTCTCTTGAAAAGACTGGGCTGGAATGTATACCCCTCTTCTTTAATCCATTGTTCCTCTGAGGCCAGTTATTACTTTATGGGTTTTCTTGTGCCTGGAGCTAAAAGACAGGAGATCTTTGCCCTGGATTGGTTAGATGACCCTTGGAAATTCATTTTGCTTCTGCTGAGTTGGTAGCTTCATCAGCATAAAGATCACTATATCTGTCGAAGGCTTTCATGGCTGGAATCACTAGGTTTTTGTAGGTTTTTTCGGGCTATAGGGCCATGTTCTAGAGGCATTTCTCCTGACGTTTCGCCTGCATCTATGGCAAGCATCCTCAGAGGTAGTGAGGTCCTCACTACCTCTGAGGATGCTTGCCATAGATGCAGGCGAAACGTCAGGAGAAATGCCTCTAGAACATGGCCCTATAGCCCGAAAAAAATCTACAAAAACCTAATCACTATATTTATTTCCTACATCCCTTGCTGTTTCTGGTGGTTTTATTGGGAAAGGTAAAATCATAGAATCATAGAGTTGGAAGAGACCTCATGGGCCATCCAGTTCAACCTCATGCCAAGAACCAGGAAAATCACATCCAAAGCACCCCCAAATGTAACTCAGATTTAGTCTACATGCTTTGCAAAAACAAAGGTCTAAGAATCAAATCTCAACATCTTCACCTTAAAAGAATAGGTAGACAGTGATAGGAAACGCACCCAAAACCCGTTACTCAGAATCAACCTTAGTATCAATTTAGTTCAGTGGTTTTCAACCGTCCTAATGCCATGACCCCTTAATACAGTTCCCCATGTTGTGGTGATCCCCAAGCATAAGATTATTTTCATTGCTACTTCACAACTGTGATTTTGCTCCTGTTATGAATCGTAATGTAAATATCTGACATGCAGGATGTATTTTCATTCACTGGGCCAAATTTGGCACAAATACCCAATATGCCCAAATTTGGACACTGGTGGGGTTGGGGGGGGGATTGTTTTTGTCATCTCTGTAGTTGCTGGGATTTATAGTTCACCTACAATCAGAGCATTCTGGACTCCACCAACAATATAATTGAACCAAACTTGGAACACAGAACTCCCATGACCAACAGAAAATACTGGAATGGTTTGGTGTGCATTGACCTTGAGCTTTGGAGTTGTAGTTCACCTACATCCAGAGAGCACAGTGGACTCTCTGGATGTAGGTGGATCTGGACCAAACTTGGCATGATGGATCTGGACCAAACTTGGCATGAATACTTAATATGCCCAAATCTGAACACTGATGGAGTTTGAAGAAAATAGACCTTGACATTTGGGAGTTGTAGTTGCTGGGATTTATAGTTCATCTGCAATCAAAGAGCATTCTGAACTCCATCAACAATGTAATTGAAACAAATTTGGAACACAGAACTCCCATGACCAACAAAAAATACTGTAAGGGTTTGGTGGGCATTGACCTTGAGTTTTGGAGTTGTAGTTGACCTACATCCAGAGAGCACAGTGGACTCTCTGGATGTAGGTGGATCTGGACCAAACTTGGCATGATGGATCTGGACCAAACTTGGCATGAATACTTAATATGCCCAAATCTGAACACTGATGGAGTTTGAAGAAAATAGACCTTGACATTTGGGAGTTGTAGATGCTGGGATTTATAGTTCATCTGCAATCAAAGAGCTTTCTGAACACCATCAATGATAGAATTGGGCCAAACTACCCACACAGAACTCCCATGACCAACAGAAAATGCTGATGGTCTTTGGCGACCCTTCTGACACCCCCTCGTGACCCCTTCATGGGTCTCGACCCCTAGGTTGAGAAACACTGATTTAGATGAACTAAGGACTACACTCAGAAGAAGGCACTACTGTAGGTTTTGTATATGGCAACTCTCGGCTATGTCAGTTGTTTCATAGTTAATCTGGCTACTGAAGAAGAATTAGGTTGCAAGTCCTGGCTGTTCATCTTGGCTCTCTGTCCATTTCCTTCTGTTGGGGGACAGACACAGGTGTAGCAACAAGCGTGGGCAATGCCTCTAAGCTTTCCTCCTTGTCACAGGTATGATAGATGACATTGTCTCATTGCCAGTATTATAGTGAGAATCGACTCTGAAGCCCATTCGTATTGAAATAGCATACTATATAAAATTGAATTATCTCCCCATTTCCAAGTGTGGATCAACCTCCCTTGCTTACGATTAGGTCTGTGGAATCTGCTTTCTGTGAATTGCTGTGGAACTGGACATTGATGAAAAGAGACATCATTTGAAATAGAGAAGACTTCTGAGGATGCTATGGACTACTAAGACAATTAACCATTCTTAGAGAAAAACAAATCAACTCTCCCTCAAATATGATCAAACTTGGCCTATTGTATTTTAGACATGATTTTATTCACTGAAAAGTGGGTAATAGTTGCAAGTAGAAGGCAATTGAGGGCTGTATTAGGGGTGGATTGATTTAATCAGGGATGCCATTTTCAAGTTGATGCCTAAGGGTATTGGTGTTCTCTCATTCATAAGATTGTCATAAGTCAAAGTTACCTTGATTACAAATAGCCACAGCAACAAAATCGACTTGGCAGAATTCAGAACCAAATTGGGACAACGTTGGCCAATCTGGTTTTTGTTTGTTTGTTTGTTTATTATTTATTTATTTACTTTACTTATATACCGCTGTTCTCAGCCCGAAGGCGACTCACAGCAGTTCACAGCAAAAATTCAATGCTACAGTGTAAAAACAGTTAACAACCTAACATATTACATAATTAATAAACAATTACTACAATAACCATTCATTATTCACTATCGTCTCATCATCAAAAACATGATCCAGATTCGTCATCCATTATTCCGTTCCAATGTTCATTAACCAATCATTGCACTAATTATTCGAATGCCTGCTCAAACAGCCAGGTCTCCACTTTCCTGCAGAAGACCATTAGAGATGGTGCTAGTCTAATGTCTGTAGGAAAGGCGTTCCACAGCCGAGGAGCCACCAGCGAGAAGGCCCTATCTCTCATCCCCGCCAGCCATGCTTGAGAAGCAGGATAGAATCATAGAATCAAAGAGTTGGAAGAGACCTCATGGGCCATCCAGTCCAACCCCCTGCCAAGAAGCAGGAATATTGCATTCAAATCACCCCTGACAGATGGCCATCCAGCCTCTGTTTAAAAGCTTCTAAAGAAGGAGCCTCCACCACACTCTGGGGCAGTGAGTTCCACTGCTGAACGGCTCTCACAGTCAGGAAGTTCTTCCTCATGTTCAGATGGAATCTCCTCTCTTGTAGTTTGAAGCCATTGTTCTGCGTCCTAGTCTCCAGGGAAGCAGAAAACAAGCTTGCTCCCTCCTCCCTGTGGCTTCCTCTCACATATTTATACATGGCTATCATATCCCCTCTCAGCCTTCTCTTCTTCAGGCTAAACATGCCCAGCTCCTTAAGCTGCTCCTCATAGGGCTTGTTCTCCAGACCTTTTATCATTTTAGTCGCTCTCCTCTGGACACATTCCAGCTTGTCAATATCATTCCAGCTTGTCAATAGGAGAGTTTATCTTATTGGATTAGTGTAAGTCCTAAATCAAAGGAGTCTGATATGGGCCATTCTGGATGGGTTCTGAATCTAATTAAACTGAATTAGATCCTAATTTGAAATTCAAACAAGTTTGCCTACCAAATGTGGCAAGATAAGTGGTAAGGAAGAGAAATTGGGCATTGCTGGGATTGTTTCTGAGTAGCACCTTCCAAACACAGTATTTGTGGGAATAGTATTATTTTGCTGTTTCACTATTTCTCTCTTAGCAGGCACAACGTGTTTGGAAGAGCATTTACAAGTGTTTGGTGGTAACTTATCTTTCATTCAGTCAGTATAAATCATGAGTCCTTTCCCAATTCAGTCATGAATTATTACTGCTGTTTTCTCTGTTTGTGGATGAATGATTAAATATGTTTGTTGATGCCAGTATTATCATAAAAGTTGAATTATAGGATCTTAACAGCAGAAAGGGAGCAAAAGGGCCATCTAGTCCAAAACTCCATCATGTAGATAGAATACGCAACTAAATCACTTTTGAAACAGGAAAGAACATAAGTTCTGTTAAGCCATAGTACTTCTTGCTTTCTCACACAATATTTTGGCCTTGGTTTAAAGGTCAAGTTCTAGTCTGATTTCTGTTTGTGTGCTTCTTTCTCTTCTTTTTTTTTAGCTTATGTATCTGTTTGTTGTTGCTGTTGTTCATTCGTTCAGTCGTCTCCGACTCTTCGTGACCTCATGGACCAGCCCACACCAGAGCTCCCTGTCGGCCGTCACCACCCCCAGCTCCTTCAAGGTCAAGCCAGTCACTTCAAGGATGCTATCCATCCATCTTGCCCTTGGTCAGCCCCTCTTCCTTTTACCTTCCACTTTCCCCAGCATAATTGTCTTCTCTAGGCTTTCCTTTCTTCTCATGATGTGGCCAAAGTACTTCATCTTGGTCTCTACTATTCTTCCCTCCAGTGAGCAGTCAGTGCTTTATTTCCTGAAGTATGGATCTGTACCCATAGGTTTTTGTTTCAGTAGTTGCACAAAATATGTCTTAGTATAGTAACAGCACATACTTGAGCCAAGTTTAAAAGTCGCTAGAATATACATTCTTACAGTTTGCACCCTGCCGTTTTCCGGGGTAATTTTTCGTAAAAGAATTGCCATATTTCCAAATACTAGATATGTTCATTAAATTCAGGGAAACTTTCAAAGTGGATGGTAACAACAAGAAAAAAGGAGCTAGTTGTTTATTCGTTAAGTCACTTCTGACTCTTTATGACCTTGTGCACCAGACTACGCCAGAGCTCCCTGTCAGCCGAGGCCACCCCCAGCTCTTCAAGGTCAAGCCAGCCACTTCAAGGATAGCATCCCTCCATCTTGCCCTTGGTTGGCCCCTCTTCCTTTTTCCTTCCATTTCCTCCAGCATCATTGTCTTCTCCAGGCTATCCTGTCTTATCATTATGTGGCCAAAGTACTTCATCTTTGCCTCACTATCCTTCCCTCCAGTGAGCATTCGGACTTTATTTCCTGAAGCATGGACTGGTTGGATCTTCTTGCGGTCCAAGGCACTCTCTGAATTTTCCTCCAACACAACAGTTCAAAAGCATTGATCTACCTTCGCTCAGCCTTCCTTATGGTCCAGCTCTTGCATCCATCGTTTACTACAGGGAATACCATTGCTTTAACTATGTGGATCTTCATTGCCAGTGTGATGTCTCTACTCTTAACTATTTTATCAAGCTATTTGTCTATAATTGGTTAGAGTTAACTCCTATAAGTATGCTACCTTTTCACCAAATATATAATTATGTGTCAGACACAATATGATGGTGTTTTCCTTGTGTAACTAAATACTTATTTGTAAATGCCTCCAAGTTGACTTGGCTATAATGATCCTTTCATAGGTTTTCATGGCAGGATTTCTTCAGAGGAAGCCCTCTTTTCTCTGGGTCTGAGAAAGAATGAGCAAAGCAAACAATTTGGTCAAAGGTTCATGTTGTGCTAGAGTAGAAAATAAAACAAAGAATAGAAAAGTGCTGGAAATATATATATATATTTTCCCCAAACCAAGAACTCAGCTGTTTTATCTGATCTCCTGAGTTGCTGAAGGGAATCTGTGGTTTAGTCTGACACTGACGGAACACAACCTGGGGAGCTTTGATGCGTATCATCTAAAGAACTGTCTTCATAGCTACTGAATTTTCCAAGTCTGCATGAGGCCAGGGGCAAGAGGGGGATAACTTTGAAAAATGATGTTCTGCATCTCGTGACAACGTCTTGCAAGTGCTAAGTAGGCCATTTGTAGATTTAGATTGGAGGGATGAATGGGGTCACCATCTGGGGATTTCTTCATTTGTCACCTGGTGACTATGTCTTTTTTTTTTTTTGTCCAACAAGAGTTTCAGAATTGTGCATTATCGTGTAGATAAATCTAATGAATTCAGTGGCTCCATTCTGTTAGTCTCAACTGGCGTACCCTATATACTCATGTATAAATTGGTCTCATGTTCAAGTCAAGAGCAAGTTTTAGGGAGATGAAAACTTGCTCTTGACTTGAACATGAGACCAATTTTAAGTATGGAGAAGAGAAGGTTAAGATGTGACATGATAACCATGTTTAAATATTTCAAATAATGTTGGTTGAAGTTGATCTGACTTGTTTTCTGCTGCTCTAGAGATTTTTAAACAGAGATTGGGTGATCATTGGTTGGGAGTTCTCTGATTCTGTATTCCTGCAAGGTGAATTGAGTTAGATTGGATGGCCTTTATGCTGTCTTCCAACCATGGTTCCAACTGTAACTGGAAAAAGTATAACTATTTATTTCTCGTGTCAGTATCAACCAGTCAATTGTATTACATTTTTAACAATTTTTTAACAAACAGACAAAACAGAGTTTGCAAGCTTGGTATTCTATTGAATGTCCTTTGACCAGTATCTGGCCAATTGGAGTGCCTCTGGTGTTGCCGCAAGAAGGTCCTCCATTGTGCATGTAGCAGGGCTCAGGTTGCATTGCAGCAGGTGGTCAGTGGTTTGCTCTTCTCCACACTCGCATGCCGTGGATTCCACCCTGTACCCCCATTTCTGAAGGTTGGCTCTGCATCTCGTGGTGCCAGAGCGCAGTCTGTTCAGCGCCTTCCAAGTCGCCCAGTCTTCTGTGTGCCCAGGGGAGAGTCTCTCATCTGGTATCACCCACGGATTGAGATGCTGGGTTTGAGCCTGCCACTTTTGGACTCTCGCTTACTGAGGTGTTCCAGCGAGTGTCTCTGTAGATCTTAGAAAACTATTTCTTGATTTAAGTCGTTGACGTGCTGGCTGATACCCAAACAAGGGATGAGCTGGAGATATCACTGCCTTGGTCCTTTCACTATTGGCTGCTACTTCCCGGCGGATGTCAGGTGTTACAATACCGGCTAAACAGTGATAAACAGCACAGAGACCCCGTGATAATGCAGCATGTCTCATTAAGAGCCACATCCACTGTTTTAGCATGGTAAAATATAAGGAAGCATCTCCCTCAGTGTTAAAATAGTTGCTAGTTACTTGCTGCTAAGCCAATTTGAGCACACCAATCTTGTCCAATTTGGAAACTGAGTGAGCCAGGCCTGGATGGGAAGCCACAAGGGAATCCTTACGTGAGAACAGAAAATAATCTCACCTGAAATTCCGAAGAGCCACTCGCTGCCCGTTGGCAATACTAGGGTCGATGGGTAAAAGATCTGACTTAGGAGAAAACATGTTTCCTGAGTTTCGTTGCTTGCATTTCTTCCTTGCCTTTATTCTGTCTTAAAATAGACTGATCTCCCTGGACATCATCTCATTTGGGGACTGACCTTGTTAAGCTTCTGGAAGGTTACTGTACTACATGCTTTCAGACCATGCCCTTGTTATTACCCGTTTGTCCAGAAAGTATTCTGAAGGCAGATCACATACCCTCAGCCTCTGAAACCGAAACAGATAAACATGTAACCCATATGTGAAGGGGAGACCTCTTGGGAACCCACTCTGACCCTCCTGAAGGAAGACAAGAATGCAATAGAAAAAAGAAATTTTTAAAATGTTTTCAGATGTGATTGGCATAATTCTTTGGGCAAGTGGTTCTCAGCCAGAGAGACTCCAGGCATTGCTGGACTCGTGTTCCCAAAATCTCTTGTTATCATCCTTCCCAGTTGGAATTTCTGGGAACTCAAGCCCAGAAACAACAGAATGGGGGACAATGCCTGGCTCGAGAGCAGTACGTGTGAAAAAGATCTTGGAGTCCTCATGGACAACAAGTTAAACATGAGCCAACAATGTGATGTGGCAGCAAAAAAAGCCAATGGGATTTTGGCCTGCATCAATAGGAGCATAGTGTCTAGGTCCAGGGAAGTAATGCTACCCCTCTATTCCGCTTTGGTTAGACCACACCTGGAATATTGTGTCCAATTCTGGGCACCACAATTCAAGAGAGATATAGACAAGCTGGAATGTGTCCAGAGGAGGGCGACTAAAATGATCAAGGGTCTGGAGAACAAGCCCTATGAGGAGCGGCTTAAGGAGCTGGGCATATTTCGTCTGAAGAAGAGAAGGCTGAGAGGAGATATGATAGCCATGTATAAATATGTGAGAGGAAGCCACAGGGAGGAGGGAGCAAGCTTGTTTTCTGCTTCCTTGGAGACTAGGACGTGGAACAATGGCTTCAAATTACAAGAAAGGAGATTCCATCTGAACATGAGGAAGAACTTCCTGACTGTGAGAGCCGTTCAGCAGTGGAACTCTCTGCTCCGGAGTGTGGTGGAGGCTCCTTCTTTGGAAGCTTTTAAGCAGAGGCTGGATGGCCATCTGTCAGGGGTGATTTGAATGCAATATTCCTGTTTCTTGGCAGGGGGTTGGACTGGATGGCCCATGAGGTCTCTTCCAACTCTTTGATTCTATGATTCTGTGAACTGGACCAATACTGGAACCATGGCTTACTTTCTTGTCCTAGTTTGTCACCTCCTCTCCCCAACTATTTCAGTTTTAGGTCTTATGAACGTTCTAAAATCCATAGTTAATTAGATGCTGTTGGAAAGATAATTGTAACAGCGTTTATAGAAGCTACAGAGAAATTATATTCCAATTTCTTTCCCATCTTCTGCCTCTAAGATACTGTTGCTAAGAAAGCATTAATAATTTTAACAACTATACAAAAAGAGACATTTTTAATACAAATGCAAAAAAAAAAGTGTGCCAATACCTATACGTGAAGTAACGCTGGAGGCGGAGGGGTGTTCTTTTCCTGTATTAGTCTCCACTTCCAATAGAATGATTTTAGAAACGTTCCTTCTAAAGACAAATTGGCTTCACTTTCTCTCCCAGGACATTACTTTCTTCCAAGATCTTGCCCATCTCAGATTCTTTTGCGACTGGGATTTTGTGTTCATTAATCTTGGACCTACAATGACTCCCAGGAAATAAATTGTCACCTTGCCACTGTTTTTCCATTCTGAGCGTGAATGCTCTCCTTCCCCTCCCTCCCTTTATAATTGCACCTTCACCAGAAGTGAATGATATGACCACATTAGCAGTAGTTCTGTACTACCTTCCATGAGAGGAGCCAAAGCACTTTATAAAAGCAAAACAGGTATAAATATATAAAGCCACGAAAATGGGTGTTGAAATGGAAAAGAGCAGGGGGAAGTTAGTTTGCTCAAAGGTTTTGGGCAGGAGGTGTTTTTTTGGGCAGAAGGATAATATGCTTCTTGGATATTTGTTGGACTGGATGACCCACAAAGTCTCCTCCAAAGGAGACAGAGGACCTGATTCTGGCAGCTCAAAAACAAGCCATTAGAACCAATGCCATCAAAGCCAGAATTGAAAAGTCGACAACAGATCCCAAATGTAGACTCAGCAAGGAAGCAGATGAAACAATAGATCACATCCTCAGCTGCTGCAAGAAGATCGCACAGACAGACTACAAGCAGAGGCACAACACCATTGCTCAGATGATTCATTGGAACTTGTGCCACAAATACTATCTGCCTGTGACAAAGAACTGGTGGGATCACAAGCCAGAAAAAGAGAATGAACATGCCAAACTCCTCTGGGACTTCAGGATTCAGACAGACAGAGTTTTGGAGCATAATACTCCTGACCTCGCAATAGTGTTAAAAAACAAAGTATGGATCGTTGATGTCGCAATCCCAGGTGACAGCAGGATTGCAGAGAAACAACTGGAAAAGCTGACACAATATGAGGATTTAAAAATCGAACTGCAAAGACTCTGGCACAAACCAGTAAAGGTGGTCCCAGTGGTGATCGGCACACTGGGTGCAGTGTCTAAAGACCTTGGTCTTCACTTAAACACAATCGGTGTTGGCAAAATTATCACCTGCCAGCTGCAGAAGGCCACCTTACTGGGATCTGCACGCATTATTTGCCAATACATCACACAGTCCTAGACACTTGGGAAGTGTCCAACGTGTGATCCAATACAACAGCCAGTAGAGTGTCTGCTGTGGACTCATCTTGTTGTCTTTCAAATAATAATAATAATAATAATAATAATAATAATAATAATTTTTATTTATTTATTTATTTATATTCTGCTCTATCTCCCCGAAGGGAGTCAGGGTGGATTCCAAACACAAAAGGCAAACATTCAGTGCAACAACAATACATCCATACTAACAAAATTTAAACAACCCATAGTGCTACCCCTCTGCTCTGCTTTGCTTAGACCACACCTGGAATATTGTGTCCAATTCTGGGCACCACAATTCAAGAGAGATATTGACAAGCTGGAATGTGTCCAGAGGAAGGCGACTCAAATGATCAAGGGTCTGGAGAACAAGCCCTATGAGGAGCGGCTTAAGGCGCTGGGCATGTTTAGCCTGAGGAAGAGAAGGCTGAGAGGGGATATGATAGCCATGTATAAATATGTGAAAGGAAGCCACAGGGAGGAGGGAGCAAGCTTGTTTTCTGCTTCCTTGGAGACTAGTACACAGAGCAATAGCTTCAAACTACAAGAAAGGAGATTCCATCTGAACATGAGGAAGAACTTCCTGACTGTGAGAGCTGTTCAGCAGTGGAACTCTCTGCCTCGGAGTGTGGTGGAGGCTCCTTCTTTGGAGGCTTTTAAACTAAGGCTGGATGGCCATCTGTCAGGGGTGATTTGAATGCAATATTCCTGCTTCTTGGCAGAATGGGGTTGGACTGGATGGCCCAGGAGGTCTCTTCCAACTCTTTGATTCTATGATTCTATGATCTCTGCCTATTTCAGTGAGCCAGATAAGGCAATAATCCAACATTTACATCATGGTCTCCAGCAAGATTCCTTTTCTCTCTGCCTCAGAGTAGAGGGTTGAGTTAGAGAGTCTTTTCCTTGAAAGCCGGGGTCCTCCTTCCCTTCCGTGTCCTTCCGTGAAATTATTTTGGCCTAACAGTAGGGAGGGAATGGCTCGACATCAAGACGCAGCAACCTTGAATGGCTCTTGATAAATACTCCTTGCCCCTCTCACCCCATGCAGAGCGGCCATGGCATTGCCTGCAGGAGCCAAGGAGGCAGGCTTGGAAGTTGCGGCTTCCCTTCTCCCCTTAGTTTGAGGGCTTGGGGCTTTTCGCTTGCACAGTATTTAAGCACAGCACGACACCTCTCAGCTACGCATTTCACACCACCCCGGCTGTCCACAGAGGAAATAAAAACAGGTGTAAAATCCTCTCCAGCTAACTAATTCACGGATGAAAAATGTAATCCCCAGTTAATCTAATTCTTGCCTACTGTACAGCAATGGCTTTGACGGGGCTGCTGTTGTCATCTGTTATGCTGTTTCTGCACTCCTTCCTTAAATTGCCGGAGGGTTTTCCAAAAGGCTCTTTCTTCTCAATACTAAGCAGCCACAGAGTGTTTTCAGCATGAGCAACCTTCAGGAAAATACTTTGATTTAACCCTTCGTTCCCTATCTTCATCTGTGCCTGAAATGAAGCTGGAAAATACGACAAAAAAGCTGTAGATCCAGCAAAATTTCACTTTACACTGTTAGCTTATGTAAGGGCTAAAAGTTCCATACCTTCCCGAGTCTTAACCAGACTCTGGTCCAGGATGCTACTACAGTGTTCCCTCACTTATCGCGGGTGTTACGTTCCAGGACCACCCACGAAAAGTGAAAATCCGTGAAATAGGGACACTCTCTCTCTCTCTCTATATATATATATATACACACACACACACATACATATAAATGTAATGTTCGTTTGTGGGATTAACAGAACTCGAAAACCACTGGACGAATTGGCACCAAATTTGGACACAAGACACCTAACAACCCAATGTATGTCCTTCACTCAAAAAAAATTGATTTTGTCATTTGGGAGTTGTAGTTGCTGGGATTTATAGTTCAGCTACAATCAAAGAACATTCTGAACCCCAACAACAAAGGAATTGAACCAAACTTGGCACACAGTTTTCCCATGACCAACAGAAAATACTGGAAGAGTTTGTGGGCACTGTCCTTTGGTTTTGGAGTTGTAGTTCACCTACATCCAAAGATGACAGTGGACTCGAACAATTTTTTTTGTCATGTCAGGAGCGACTTGATAAACCGCAAGTTGCTTCTGGTGTGAGAGAATTGGCCGTCTGCAAGGACGTTGCCCAGGGGACGCCTGGATGATTTGATGTTTTTATCATCCTTGTGGGAGGCTTCTCTCATGTCCCCGCATGAGGAGCTGGAGCTGATAGAGGGAGCTCATCCACCTCTCCCCGGATTTGAATCTGTGAGTGGCTCCCAGTGGGTTAAACCCTTGTGCCGGCAGGACTGAAGACCGACTCGAACAATGATGGATCTGGACCAAACTCTACAAGAATACTCAATATGCCCAAATGTAAACACTGGTGGAGTTTGGGGGAAATAGAATCTTGACATTTAGGAGTTTTAGTTGCTGGGATTTATAGTTCACCTACAGTCAAAGAGCATTCTGAACCCCACCATCGATAGAATAGGGCCAAACTCCCCACATAGAACCCCCATGTGGGCCACAGCAATGTGTATAATATTCGTTTGTGGGATTAACAGAACTCAGAAACCACTGGACGAATTGACACCAAATTTGAACACAAGACACCAACTAAAGCAATCTATGTCCTTCACTAAAAAAAAAAAAAAATTACCCGGAACGAATTTACCCCCCCCCCCCCCCCCCAAATCTAAATGATTATACAGGGCATGCGTTAAAAGAACACCCTCCCCCTCCCCTCCCTCCTGCACGAGGGAAAAAAACACAACAGCTGAGAGAGAGGAGGCTTGAGAGAGGGAGGGAAAGGTGGCCAGTATATCCCTCTTGCTACCCCCTGCCTCTCTCTTCCCAAAGGATTCAGAGAGAGGGAAGGAGGGAGAGAGAGAGGGAGGGGGACACCCTCCTCCAGAGCCACCTCCTCCCTTTCCTTCCTTTCCTTTCCCACTGTCAGCAGCATGGAGGTGCCTCACCGGCAAACTCACACAGGAGGGATTCCCTCTGTGTGTGTGTGTGTGCCCAGAAAGCTCACCCATATGGGAAGGAATTCTGGGAAATGAAGTCTATAACATATATATGTTGTTGTTGTTCATTCGTTCAGTCATCTCCGACTCTTCGTGACCTCATGGACCAGCCCACGCCAGAGCTCCCTGTCGGCCGGCACCACCCCCAGCTCCTTCAAGGTCAGTCCAGTCACTTCAAGGATGCCATCCATCCATCTTGCCCTTGGTCGGCCCCTCTTCCTTTTACCTTCCACTTTCCCCAGCATAATTGTCTTCTCTAGGCTTTCCTGTCTCCTCATGATGTGGCCAAAGTACTTCAACTTTGTCTCTAGTATCCTTCCCTCCAATGAGCAGTCGGGCTTTATTTCCTGGAGGATGGACTGGTTGGATCTTCTCGCAGTCCAAGGCACTCTCAGAACTTTCCTCCAGCACCACAGCTCAAAAGCATCTCTCTTCCTTCGCTCAGCCTTCCCTAAGGTCCAGATCTCACATTCCTAGGTTACTACAGGGAATACCATGGCTTTGACTAGGCAATGGATCTTGGTTGCCAGTGTGAAGTCTCTATTCTTTACTATTTTATCGAGATTGGACATTTATATATGCCTGTGATAGCTATCTATATATATAAATTTGTTAGGGGCATCCAACGAGGAAACAAAACTCAAAAACCCCCCAACGAAACTTAACCAAAATTCCCATGCCCATAACACAACCCACAAGGTACAAACATATCTACTCAAAATGAAAAACAACACAACAACACACTCACAAAACGGCAAAACAACAAAACTCAAAAATCCCCCAACGAAACTTAACCAAAATCCCTGTGCCCATAACACAACCCACAAGGTACAAACATATCTACTCAAAATGAAAAACAACACAACAACACACTCACAAAATGGCAAAACAACAAAACTCAAAAATCCCCCAACGAAACTTAACTAAAATCCCCATGCCCATAACACAACCCACAAGGTACAAACATATCTACTCAAAATGAAAAACAACACAACAACACACTCACAAAACGGCAAAACAACAAAACTCAAAAATCCCCCAACGAAACTTAACCAAAATCCCTGTGCCCATAACACAACCCACAAGGTACAAACATATCTACTCAAAATGAAAAACAACACAACAACACACTCACAAAACGGCAAAACAACAAAACTCAAAAATCCCCCAACGAAACTTAACCAAAATCCCTGTGCCCATAACACAACCCACAAGGTACAAACATATCTACTCAAAATGAAAAACAACACAACAACACACTCACAAAACGGCAAAACAACAAAACTCAAAAATCCCCCAACGAAACTTAACCAAAATCCCCGTGCCCATAACACAACCCACAAGGTACAAACACACACGCAACCCCACGCTCCATCACTCCCCTGCCCCAATCTTACCTCCTTTTACTTCAGGCCACCTCCAAACCCCACCCCGCCCCTTCCCGCCCTGTCAAAATCTAGGAAAGACAGGAAGGAAGGAAAGAAGGAAGAAAGACAAAGGGAGGTAAAGAAAAAGGGGGAAGGAAGGAAAGTTAGAGGAAGAAGAAAAGGAAAGAAAAGGAAAGATGGAAGGAAAGAAAAGAGAGACAGCAGAAGAGAAAGAGAAAGGGGGAAGGAAGGAAAGAGATAGAGAAAGGGGGAAGGAAGGAGATAGAGAAAGAAGAGGAGAAGGAAAGATGGGAAGGAAGGAAGGAAGGAAGGAAGGAAGGAAGGAAGGAAGGAAGGAAGGAAGGAAGGAAGGAGGGAAAGAAGGAGAGAAAGAGGGAAGATTGACCACAGCAACACGTGGCGGGTAAAGGTTGTTATTTCTATTATTATTATTATTATTATTATTATTATTATTATTATTATTATTATGCTATTGTTCCTATGAGACCCTTTTAGGGGGAATGGGAGAGGTGTCAAGTCCCAGAGGCAATGCATTGCATTATTGTTATTGTTATTGTTATGATGGTGGTGAAATAAAAGGAAATAAAAAGTGAAAGAAGGAAGCAAACAGGTAGGGAAGAAAGGCAAAGGAAGAAAGGGGAATGAAGGAAAGAGAGAAGGATGAAACCAAGTAGTGAAAGAAGGAAAGAAAGAGGTAGAGAAGGAAGAAAGTAGAGAAAGGGGGAGGAAAAGGGGGAAGGAATAGGTAGGGACCTCTCTTTCATAATAGTCCAGATATCTACCTCAACTTTGATAAGTTTTACTATAGGCCACAGCAACGCGTGGCAGGGCACAGCTAGTATGTCTATAACAATAATATATACATATCTATAATAATATCTGTATGTCTGTAATAATGTCTATATGACTATAATAATTATAATATCTGTCTGTCTGTCAATAATATCTATACATCTATAATAATAATATCTATATACATGTATAATAATATGTATACATCTATAATAATAATAATTATATAATATCTATAATAATAATATCTATATGCCTATAATAATATCTATAAGTCTTTAATAATATCCATACATCTGTTGCCCATTTTTGCTCGAAAGATGTTTAACCCTGTGCTGCTTCTATTTTTATCAGTTTTATACTAATTCATTTTTTTCCCAAAATAAGTTGTTCACAAAAACTGGACAAAACACACTCACACAACCTCATGTAGTGGTGAGGAAGCAAGGAGAACTTTTACCATCTTTGAAACTTAGAGAAAGAAGTTGATAGCATAAGCTTTCATAGACTTAGTTATAAACATCTGTTATAAATATGGTAGAGATGTATTTTATTTGCAAGTAATATATTCAGCAATTTTTGATTTCGATCTTTATGGTTGTTAAGTTTTATTTCTTAAAACAAGGAAAGCTAGTAACACTCAGCATGTGTACAGAATGCAGAACTATTTTCAGCCATAATATTGAAGTCTGTTGCCCAAGTTGCTTTCTGCAAATCATAGAGTTGGAAGAGACCTCATGGGTCATCCAGTCCAACCTCATTCTGCCAAGGAGCAGGAAAATTGCATTCAAAGCACCCCAAACAGATGGCCATCCAGCCTCTGTTTAAAAGCCTCCAAAGAAGGAGCCTCCACCACACTCCGGGGCAGAGAGTTCCACTGCTGAACAGCTGTCACAGTCAGGAAGTTCTTCCTCATGTTCAAGTGGAATCTCCTTTCTTGTAGTTTCAAGACATTTGAAGCCATTGTTGAGCCACAAGAGCAAACGTGTACTTAGCTTGATGCTTGCTAGGTGGACAATATGTGCACGTCTTGTGCTTCTCTAAAAAGATGGTCCTAGCTGCTTCTTTTTTCTTTGCAGGTTCAAGACAAGTTCCGCCTGGATCTTTCCGATGAAGAAGCTGTGCACTACATGCAAAGCCTTATTGATGAAAGTGTTCATGCGCTCTTCGCAGCTATGGTGGAGCAGATCCACAAATTTGCCCAGGTAAGACAACCAAAAGAACTCTTCTGGACCAGAACAAGTATCTGTCTGGTTAGTCTTCCAGGAGTTCCAAGGTAGGTGCTTCTGGGATATTTACCAATCCATAAATGATATTTTCCACTTCTGTTCAGTGATGTTTATCATATCCAATGACACGATAACTACCTGCATTTAGACAATTAACTTCTCTAATCCACTTTGAAAGCCAGCTAGAAACATGACCATCATTGCCTCTTGTGACACTACATTTAATACTGTGCCATGCATCCTATTGTCATTGTATGCCTTCAAGTCATTTCTGGTGTATGGAAATCCGAAGGAGGAGAAGGAGTTGTTGAAGTTTCTTTTTCTACCCCACCTCCTTCTCCCCGAAGGGACTTGGGGCGACTTACATGGGGCCAAGCCCAGGGCACAATGCAATTAAAAACAGAATAATAACGAGTTAAAATAGCATAAAACAGCAAAAACAGTAATAAACAAACATCAAAGCAACATGTCTCTAGACCAGGGGTCCTCAAACTAAGGCCCGGGGGCCGAATGTGGACCTCCAAGGTTATTTACCCGGCCCTCGCTTAGGGTCAACCTAAGTCTGTAACAAAAGCACACAACAACAATAATCC
This sequence comes from Anolis sagrei, assembly GCF_037176765.1. Taxonomy (NCBI): domain Eukaryota; kingdom Metazoa; phylum Chordata; class Lepidosauria; order Squamata; family Anolidae; genus Anolis; species Anolis sagrei. Next base: position 292,784,361 of record NC_090022.1, on the reverse strand, counting down.
TATCTTATCAGCCAAAAGCAGGCAAACACTTCTCATTGAAATACTAATAAGTTTAGGATTGCTCCTCATTTTAATTATTGTATTGTTTTTAAGTGTTCTTTGCACTACAAATGAGATATGTGCAGTGTGCATAGGAATTCATTCATGTTTTTTTTTCAAATTATAATCCGGCCCTCCAACAGTTTGAGGGACTGTGACCTGGCCCTCTGTTTAAAAAGTTTGTGGACCCCTGCTCTAGACCATGGCCATATAGCCCGAAAAAACCTACAACAACCCATCAAAGCAACAGCAGACTAATTTTTGGAAGAGTGGGAAGAAGGAACTATGCAAACTGGTTAAAGGATAGGGTGGTTCAACGGTGGATAGAAATGCATAGTGGCATAGGAAATAGAATGGAAACAGAGCAATTAAACATAATCAATTCATCTTAACTTAGATAGATAGATAGATAGATAGATAGATAGATAGATAGTAATGTAATATAGGAATTCAGATTCAGGTCATGATTCAGGTCATGATACAAATCATTTGTCATAGGGGTTGTCAGTTGAATGCACAGCGAAACATCCATGTCTTTAATTTCTTACGGAATGTGAGTAGGGAGGGTGCCAGCCTAATCTCACTAGGGAGGGAGTTCCAGAGACGAGGGGCCACCACCGAAAATGCCATCTCTCTCGTCCTCACCAACTGCGCCTGAGACGGGGATGAGAGCGAGAGAAGAGCATCCCTGGAAGAACTTAAGAACCGTGTGGGCTCATAGGGGAGGATGTGGTCACGAAGATAGGCGGGTCCTGAACCTTTTCGAGCTTTATAGGTAATAACCTGCACCTTGTATTGGGACCAGAAACTTATCAGCAGCCAGTGGAGCTGTTTAAACAGGAGTGTTGACTGCTCCCTGTAACTTGCTCCAGTTAACAATCTGGCCGCTGACCTATTCACCAGCTGTAGTTTCCGAACCGTCTTCAAGGGCAGCTCTACGTAGAGTGCATTACAGTAGTCCGATCTTGAGGTAACTAAGGCATGGACCACCATGGTCAAGTCAGACTTCTTGAGGTACGGTCACAACTGGCGCACAAGTTTTAACTGTGCAAAGGCCCTCCCGGCCACTGCTGACACCTGAGCATCAAGCATCAGCACCGAGTCCAGGAGGACCCCCAAACTGTGGACCTGTGTCTTCTGGGGCTGAACGTGTGTGGCTCACCCAGTTGGCTTTATGGCTGAGCAGGGAATTGAACCCTGATCTCCAGAACCATAGTTCAGTGCTCAAACCACTACAACATGTTGGCTCTTTCTGAAACTAGACAGATCACTTATTTTGGAAGTAGAGGAGTGTTGGTCTCCATGTTTCCTTTATATGCATGTCCTAATGGCCATTCCCTAGAAGAACAGGCAGGTTCCTAGAAGCCTTTCCTTCAGCCTGGTGTGAAATTATGTTGTAAATGCTGACATTTTCCAGATATTTCCACATTACTATATTTATTTTGCATCTGTCCAATTCTACTGAGATCTTTCTTGCTCCCTGTGAAGCTGAGTATCACCAGGGAAGGTAGGAGGGAGAGGATGCATGTCTCAACTTGACATGTTGACCTACTATGCTACACTGAGCCATTCAGGATTGCAGCCAGCCATCATTCTTTCTGCAAAAATGTACACATTTGCAGGTTTAATTTTAGCAAATTTGATTCATATTTATTATTTATTTATTAGGAGCATTTCTATCTCGTCCTTCTCACCTCCAAACAGGAACTTAGGACGGCTACCAGCAGGCACCATTCAGTGCCGAACAATAAAATCAAAGCATAAAATATACTTAGCATACATTAAAAACAATTATGAATACATTAAAACAGTTCACCATTTCACGTCGTCTTCCAAATCAATCCATTGCTGTGAGCTAAAACAATCCATTTAAACAATCTATTCTGCAAACGTTTGATCCCACAACCAGGAATTCAGTTTCTTCCGGAAGGTCATGAGGGAGGGGGCAGATCTGATCTTATTAGGGAGGGTTTTTCATAGCCGAGGGGCCACCACCAAGAAGGGCCTGATTCTTGTTCCCACCAAATATGAGTGCGATGGTGGTGGGACCAAGAGCAGGGCCACTCCAGACGATCTTAAAGTCCTTGGAGGTTCATAGATGGAGATACGTTTGAAAAGGTAAGCTGGGCCAGAACTGTTTAGGGTTTTATAGATCAAGGCCAGCACTTTGCATTGTCCTCAGAAGCTAATGTGCAGCAAGTGGAGCTGGCGTAGCAAGGGAGTTGTATGCAACTCTATGAGCAACCTGTCTGCTGAGCGTTGGACTAGCTGGAGCTTCCGAACAGTCTTCAGAGGCAACACTATGTAGAGTGTGTTGCAGTAATCTATGCGGGATGCAACCAGGGCGTGGACCACCATGGCCAAGTCAGACCTCCCATATGTTCTCTCTAGGAATCTCTGGGTCAGCCAGTCTGATTCTATGATCAACTTCTGCCAAAGGTTGACCAAAGAGTTTTCCTGGATAAGGTAATAATTCCTATAGAGAACACATACTAGGCATTTCTAGGTCTTTTGGCACAATTATGTGGTCAGCTTGAAGGTCAATGTCCATAGAGAGGTGTTCTATCAGCTGAAAAACATTGCTGTTGTTTTATTTGTAGTTTTTCAATTTTCTCAAGAGCCCTATGACCCTTACAGCATGAAAATCGAGAGCTTAATGCACTCTTTATTTTTGCCTGTCGTGGTTGTAGCTGTTGTAACCATATGTTTCCCTCAAACCTGGATGTGCTGTCGCACGCTGGGCCTGTGCATAAGACTGTAGACAGGACATACATTCCATGCGCCCAATGGGACGCCGGGGCTGCCTCAGATTAAAAGCCCTTGGATTTCCTTAAAACAGAGTCTTTAGATTGCTTAAAGGTTCAACAAAGTTCTTTATTGATGAAAACAAACAGATACTTTAAAGCTTTCTTAACAGTCTATTGGCTCTTTCAATCTTGTCCACAGGAAACAGGCACTATCTTCATAAACTGTACATTAACTAATGGGGAAATCCTTAACTTCTAATCTGGGCAGTCTGTCTTTGCCTCTGTTGACGTGGAGCCCCTACACCCAGTACCAACTGCTTCTGGCTTCCGTGAGAGACCCTTACCAAGCAGAGCTTTGTAGACTTCCAGGGGAAAAGAATTCAGGCTTCCGTGATGGCTGAATGAAGTCCTTCAGCAAAGGAGCTGTAAGGCTGTACAACCCCGGTCAAGCTGTAGGCTGTATATCTCCCCAGCCAAGCCGTAGAAGACGAAGCTTTCTACAGGAGCTCTTGGTATTATGTCCTGAATGGAAAGCTTCTCTGTGTGGACTGAACTCAAAAAGGCTCCTATTTCCTCCAAAAACCCAAAGGGGGCGGGACCAGGGAACCTAACTATAATTGACAGGTGGCTTGCCCTATGGTTGCAGCCAAAAGAAGCCACCTATCTGCAGAGTCCCTGAAACTTAAGACTATAACAAACATTAAATGCAAAGCAAACAAAATTGGAGCTCCTGGTACAGCTGTACCCGCACACTGGATTATCATAGATTGGGGAGGTGGGATTCTTTTCACAATACAAGTCAGTGAAACTTGCAGCCAGCATGACCAGTATCCATGCTGGTTGAAGGAACTTTAGAGTTTTATTTAAAAAAAAAAAACCCTGATTTTTCCCTGCCTGTGGATTTCCAGTAAATCTAATTGAAACTGCCAAAAGTGTCTCCAACTTCTGACTTGCTTAGTAGAAGAAATGCTTTTACATCAGTTATCATTGCTGTTAGGTAAGGAATTGGTGACAGTGTGTCATTCTGAAGAGTCCAAGGCTACATGGTCTTCCCAATTCCTTTGACAAGTTACAGAAAAATCTAGGCTGTGCGTCATCATAGTGCAAAAAGATTTATTTGTAATATTATCCATGTTGGCTAGACCTTGAAATGATTGATGTATTTGGGGCAATTTCTGGGTTGGCAACCTGATGCCTGACCCAGAAGTTCTGAAAAACGATGTAGCCAAGTATGCATGATGGTGGTGATGATGATGATGGTGATGATGATATTTCTATTCTTCTGTGTGCCAAAAAGATATTGCAACAGCTACAGACTCATGGGAATTGTAGTTTTAGAAGATCTTTTGCAGTTTCTGCCGAAGAACTACAATTTCCATAATTCCATATCATTGAGCCCTGACAGTTAAAGTGGTGTCATAATGCATTGATTATCCAGTATTGATGTACCCTAAGATTGTGTAACTCATCCGAGGTGGGTATCCATGCTGAGTGGGGTTAAATCCTGTTCCCTTGATTTGTAGTCCAACACTCAAACCACTATGCCATATTAGCTGTCTCCCAATCAAGAGAGAGCCCTTATTCTGGAAGTTAAGATGCAAAGGTGTCTTTACCTGCTTTGTCTCTCTGTCATGGAATATTGTGTCCAATTCTGGGCACCACAATTCAAGAGAGATATTGACAAGCTGGAATGTGTCCAAAGGAGGGTGACTAAAATGATCAAGGGTCTGGAGAACAAGCCCTATGAGGAGTGGCTTAAGGAGCTGGGCATGTTTAGCCTGAAGAAGAGAAGGCTGAGAGGAGACATGATAGCCATGTATAAATACGTGAGAGGAAGCCACAGGGAGGAGGGAGCAAGCTTGTTTTCTGCTTCCATGGAGATTAGGACAAGGAACAATGGCTTCAAACTACAAGAGAGGAGATTCCATCTGATCATGAGAAAGAACTTCCTGACTGTGAGAGCCATTCAGCAGTGGAACTCTCTGCCCCGGAGTGTGGTGGAGGCTCCTTCTTTGGAAGCTTTTAAACAGAGGCTGGATGGCCATCTGTCAGGGGTGATTTGAATGCAATATTCCTGCTTCTTGGCAGGGGGTTGGACTGGATGGCCCATGAGGTCTCTTCCAACTCTTTGATTCTATGATTCCTATCAGCTCCAGTTGAGTCTTCATGCCAACCTTGATGTTGATCCTTCTTTACAGGACATGCAGCAGTTCATCCCAAAGAAGCAATCTGCCTATCTACAGATAGGCACTCAATTATCTCTGCATTGAGAAGCATGAGCTCTCTGGTTGGAAAGGTTTTGAATCAGAGTCAGAGTCTGACTCTTTTGGGATTCCTGATCCATTGGTTTCTGACAGGGTTAGGATTGCTGTTGACGCTGGGTTGGCCAAACCTGACTGCCTCCTATGCAGCTGTATTGGGGTTTTGGCTACTTCTTTATTTTCCTTAATTTGCATTTTAATTTTATTTATATCCTGCCTTTTGCCCAGTCCTGGGACTCACTCATTGAACAACCCTTGTCCAAAATTCTGAAAATGTAAATTGCAAAATCATACCCATGGATCCCATCTTCAACACGTCTCTTTATGTACCTAAGACCATATGCAAATATAAATGTTCTAAAAAGTATTTTTTTTAAAAAAATCCCAAAAACTTCTAGTCCCAATCATTTTAGTAAAGGATAATAAATCAGTATCAGTAAAAATGTTCAGCACTTAAGGGCTTAAGGCCTGTTGATTTTCCCAACTAGAGATGACCCATTGAATCAATAGGATCTACCTGTCAATAGATCAGTAAGTGGAGTCTACTCTAGTTGGAACCAACCAATAGGATCCAAGCTAGAAAATAAGTAAACTATCAATAAAGTGAAACTGAAATTTAAAAATATAGTGATTGAAAGAAATAACTAAACTGGACAATGCAGTTTATCATTCAAAGCCTTGTCCCCTAAACTATCAGTTCCCAATAGCTTTCAGAAGGCTTATCTTTGTTTCTGAGCATAAAATCACAAAGTCTGAGGATCGCCTGGGGCGGCTTCCTTTGATACCAATGGCATGCAGTGTCTCTTTTTTTTCCCCTCTGCCTCTTTCATTTTAATACACCTTGGCAGACTGGAGACAGTTATTTAGATCCAAAGTGGGCGAAAAACCAACTAACGGCATTTGCTTTCTCCCCTCCTGAAGAGAAGATGGCAGGTGTTCCTTCTTCAGACCTTTGTGATGGGTTTCCATTTCTCAGAGTTCTTTTGCCAGTAATGCGTTTTCTGGGTTGGACTAATAAATCAGAGCTTACAGTTTTGATCTCGGTCATCCATTTTTTGCTTTGCCTTACTTCTTTTTAAAAAAAACACAACTCTTTCTTGGGATGCCTTAGTTTTAACTCCCCCCTTCTTTTCCCCCACGTAATTCAAAATTGGAGTGTGCCAGCAAGTGGGATGTGACAGTGATGCCAACGTCTTCTTTAAGGTGGCAAAGGTGGGAACCATTGTGTTCTTGTAATGGTATTGAACATCAGCTGCCACAATCAGTTCTATGGGCTCTGTCACAATGCCAGGGCTCTGCCGTTATTTAGGCAGAGGTGAATCAAACAAAAACCCAGTTTGTATCAAGCAGTTTAATTAAAACAGAACTTAATTTCTGGCTGTTTTAATAGTCCAAAATATAAAACATAAAGATTGCACTCAGCCACAGAATATAAAACAAAAACAGCAAACACTGTTGCAGGTTCAAGATAACTCCGAAGTCAAAGGGTCCGCTCCAGTGGTCAAACGCCGAGAGTTAAGTAAACAAAGTCCAGGGATCAAGAGTCTATACCATAGTTAAAAGCCAGTCCAAAGATTCAAGGTTCCAGGATTCCAAAAGTTCAAGAGACATGTCAGGACACCGAAAATCCACAAACCTGGGGGGAAACCAGCAGCATCTACCACCAAGATAAGATAAATACTTTTATCCTGAAGATTAGTCCCAAGGTTAGCTCCTTATATCCAGAACACCTAGCTGCAACCCATCTTTTGATTTCACCCATGGATTTTTACTTACAGATTACTCAACCCATTAGAACTAAGACTTGCATTAACCCTTCCATCACCAACCACTAGGTCTACCACCAACAACCACCATCAACTGCAGAATATGATACATGACAGGCCCAGATTGTGGGTATTTACATCCCTGCGTTAGGTGGTATCTCCTGGTTGACTATTTTGTTACACTAAGGCCTACACATATTAAAAAGAATGATATTTTCTGTGTAGCTGCTCTGATTTGTTTACAGAACATTCTTCACAATTACCTTGCAGTTTGATACTTGAGGTCTTAATCTAAAATGACCCAGGAATGTACAAAACATAATGGAAAGGCCCTCAAGAAAGTATTTGGGACAACAACAAAATTCATTTTTTCAGGCGCAGGGAGGAATAGTATCCTGGGGAACTAATGTAGCTCCCTGCCTTCCATAGTTGTGCATTAAAGATATGTGAGCTTTCTCCAGTTTTCACTGGTAACCCTCTCAGATGGCTCTTTGTTCCTTTTCTTTCTCAATGCGTCTACCGTTCCCTCAACCTTGCTTTGTCCGAGCTGCATAACGTAAATCTCTGTGAAGAATTAGGCAGCGATTGTGCTGCAAAACCCTTAAGCAACATAATGCAAATTCAGTTCATGCTCAAATGTGCAACTGAATGTCCATTTGTAATAATAATAATCATCATCATGATCATCCTTATTTATACCCCACCACCTTCTCCCAAAAAGGACTCGGGGCAGCTTACAGAAGCCCATACAAAGGCCATAAAGTATAGGTATCTACATATCGACATGCTTACTTACTTACTTAGGCGATCCCTCGTTGGACGAGTAAGATGGTCTTCCTTGATGACTATTTTTGTGGGTTTGTAGGTGGCTGTGGAGCCCTATTCTTGACCCGCATCTTCTCCCACAGTGAAGGCATTGGTTTCCAGGTGGAAGGCGGTCCCGGTCGGGGTTGGCTTCACGCGCCTTCCTCCTGGCACGTTTCTCTCTTTCACCCTCCACTCGTGCCTCCTCGAATTCTGCAGCACTGCTAGTCACAGCTGACCTCCATCTGGGGCGCTCAAGGGCCAGGGCTTCCCAGTTCTTAGTGTCTATGCCAGAGTTTTTGAGATTGGCTTTGAGCCCATCTTTAAATCTCTTTTCCTGTCCACCAACATTCCGTTTTCCTTTCTTGAGTTTGGAGTAGAGCAACTGCTTTGGGAGACGGGCATCCGGACAACGTGGCCGGTCCAGCGGAGTTGATGGCAGAGGACCATCGCTTCAATGCTGGTGGTCTTTGCTTCTTCCAGCACGCTGACGTTTGTCCGCTTGTCTTCCCAAGAGATTTGCAGGATTTCCCGGAGGCAGCGCTGATGGAATCGTTCTAGGAGTTGCATGTGACGTCTGTAGACAGTCCACAATTCGCAGGCATAGAGCAGGGTTGGGAGGACAATAGGTTTATAGACAAGCACCTTGGTATCCCTACGGATGTCCCGGTCCTCAATCACTCTCTGCTTCATTCGGGAAAATGCTGCACTCACAGAGCTCAGGTGGTGTTGTATTTCGGTGTCGATGTTGACTTTGGTGGAGAGGTGGCTGCCAAGGTAGCGGAAATGGTCAACATTTTCTAATGTTACACCATTAAGTTGTATCTCTGGCATTGGGGAGGGGATGGCTGGTGACTGCTGGAACAGCACTTTGGTTTTCTTTGCTTTTGCAAAAGCAAAATGCATGTTGATGTGTTATGTTGATGCATGTTGATTTCTCGAGAAAACGAGAAATCAACATGCATCAACATAACACATCAACATGCATTTTGCTTTTGCAGAATACCGATGTTCTGCATCTGAAAAAAATCAGTACACATACTTAAGACATTAACAAAATTCCAGACACCGTTTTCTCCCAGACGTCTTTTAATTAGGGGCCGAAATAATTGCCGCTTTCACTCTTGAGCAAACTGGCACACTGAGCAAATGAAATACGATGGTTTCTCCAACAGCTGGCATTATTAAACCCTCTTATCTCAACAAGTGTAAGCAACAGCCCCAATTACTCCCCCACCCCCTGCAGTTTACGAGCCTCTTTTTGCAAAAGTAAATATATATTATTACTGATGGATATCAAGTTTAATTAACAGGGAAGTGTCAACACCAAGCTCTTACTCTTTTTTTTTCCAGGTGGCTTTTTTGGTGCTTTATTTCAAGCGGTACAGCAGTCCTTGACAGTTTCCCATTGGAGACCAATCTGCATGATAAAGTAGCCTAAAAAAATAGTCAGGCACAGGAAAGTTTCTTTTTAAATCAGACTCGCACTTGGGCCAACTGCTGTGCTGCTGAGCAACATATTTTGAATCACTAAAGCTAGCAGAGTGGTGTCTTATATTAGAGTGCGAAATTCCTTCAATATAGTTCAGTAGAAGCTGAAACAAGAGCCATTGTGGTGTAGTGGTTTGAAGGCCAGGGTTCAAATCTACACTCAACCATGGAAATCCACTGTTTGTGTGTGTCACGAGCAACTTGAGAAACTGCAAGTCACTTCTGGTGTGAGAGAATTGGTGGTTTGCAAGGACATTGCCCAGGGGACGCCCAGATGTTTTGAAGTTTTACCATCCTTGTGGGAGGCTTCTCTCATGTCCCCACATGGGAAGCTGGGGCTGACAGAGGGAGCTCATCCGCACTTCTCCCGGATTCGAACCTCTGACTTCTCTGTGTTCAGTCCTGCCGGCACAAGGGTTTAATCCAGTGGTTCTCAACCTGTGGTTCCCCAGATGTTTTTGGCCTTCAACTCCCAGAAATCCTAACAGCTGGTAAACTGGCTGGGATTTCTGGGAGTTGTAGGCCAAAAACATCTGGGGACCCCAGGTTGAGAACCACTGGTTTAACCCATTGCAGGGCTCCGGAAACCCCCTAATGATCTTGGACAAGTCTTTCTCCATTAGTCTTAGAGGAAGCCAATTGAAAACCTCTACAAGAAAAGTAAAGTATGGTCATCTTCCATTGGATTTTGATTACATACTCATACTGGAGGATTTAGTCCTAGAAAATACCATATTAATCAAGTCCATACATAGTGAAATCTGCAAAAAGCAAACCCACAAGTGTGGAGGGCCGGCTGCATTATGATGTGCAAGTCGGTCCCAACATTAACCTAAATAGTATACTGGAAGGGAAATGCAAAGGAGAAATGATTTCAGGATCATCTGCTGGATTAGCAATGTAATCAAAAACCTGTCTGGCAAGTGAATGAGACAATAAGGAATCTTTCAAGTTTTATTTTTATTTGTGAAAAACTAGAAAACTAGGAAAGTAACAAATAGGGAAAGTGATCAAATAAAGGTTGAGTACTTTCTCTTTGATGGGACTTCTTTGACCTAGAACTTGAAAGACCATATGTAGCTGTCATTAGAAGAAGAAAAAAACAAAGGTGTACATGTTATCTGGTTAAGGATCACTATGTTTTACCTGTTTGATCCATGCAGATAGTTGTAGAGCCAGCAAGGTGCAGCAGTTTGAGTGCTGGATCAGAACTCTAGGAGATGAAGGTTTGAAGCCCTCCTCTACTATGGAATACCACTGAGTGATCTTGAGCAAGTCACACTTTCTCAGTTTCTGAGGAAGGCAATGGCAAAGTCCTTCTGAATGAATTAGGATGAGGAAGCCCTGTGGCAGGTTCATGGTGTTTTCCCATAGATAGGAACAACAACGGTGAAGCAGGCACAGTGTTCAATAAGAACCCCTCAAAGTCACAACTGTTGTATAGTCACACTCATCCAGAACTCAGAACTATTACTTTTTTGGACTGCATTTCTGAGAATCCCTCAGACAGCATAACCATGTTGACTGGAATTCTGGGAGGTATCATTCAAAATAAGCAAATGAACGAATAAATAAGAATCTTTGCTCCAAAAAAATCATGCCTGAAGATCAACTCCATCTCAGGAACAACATCCCCATGTAGAGTCATCCTTCTATATCTACAGGTTCTACATTCATAGATTCAACAAAACACAGGTCAAAATATTTTCAATATTTATTTATTTACAATATTTATAGCCTGTTTTTCTCAGCCATATGTCGACTCAAGTTGGGTTACAGGTTGGCACAGGTATTCCCAAAAAGCAATCTTTGATTTTGCTACATGCTGAGTGATACAAGGATGTATAGGCATGTCCTGTTGTACCACTCCACCATTTTACAAATACACAGGCTTATTTGAATTGTTTGCTATTTTATATAAGAAATGATGTTTTACTATGCCACATCTATAATGGGATTGAGGATCCACTGACATTCAGATTGAGTCCTGAAACAAAACCCCAGTGAATATCGAGGGCCTGTGGTATATCACATGGACACCATAGTAAAGGCAAAGGTTTTCCTCTGACATTAAGTCCAGTCGTGTCCAACTCTGGGGGGTTGGTGCTCATCTCAATTTCTAAGCCGAAAAACCAGCGTTGTCTGTAGACACCTTCAAGGTCATGTGGCCAGCATGACTGCATGAAATGCCATTACCTTCCTGCTGGAGTGGTACCTATTGATCTACTCACATTTGCATGTTTTCAAACTGCTAGGTTGGCAGAAGCTAGGGCTATCAGCAGGAGCTCAAGCCGCTCCCTGGATTCAAACCTGTGACCTTTTGGTCAGCAAGTTCAGCAGCTCAGCGGTTTAACTCACTGCACCACTGAGGGCTCCCATGGGCACCCTACTGCTCCTAATAAGGCGCCTGCTATCACCATTTATGAAAGTTCTCTAGTTAAGAATAATTAACCAATGTTTAAAGTTGCTTCTAAAATGAGGGAAAATATCATTTTCCTTCCTAATTGAATGAAAAGTGCCTCTTTCTGAGATATTGGAAGCAGATCCTCTAATTTGTGGACTAATATAGGCATACAGATATTGTGTTCAAGGAGCAGAATGAACTCTCTACAATTTGCACGGGTCACAAAATCCAGTTTTCAGGGAAGTAGAAATGTGATCCCTTTCAAGCTTCTTTTTTTTCCAGCAACATCGTTTTATTCATATGCAAATTCAGGCAGGTGTAATTAATTGCTTACTTGACTAAACTTGTGCAATCAGTCATGTAAGATAGATTTAAGTGGATGATGATTCTACTTATCACTCTCCCACTCCAATTATAGTTGACTCAGAAGAATCCTGATGTTACATCCCTCCTGGACTATTGGAAATGCTCTTTCGCCTAGCTGGCTTTTTCCATCAATCATTATAAAACTTTTCGGATACATATCTACTCTCGTAGTTACATGGTGGTTTGTACCGCTGTGAATCCAAATGTGCGTTTGCCAGTACCATCTAATTGTTCCATTGTGCAACAAAGAATACACACAATGGATATGTCTGCAATATTTTTAAATCTTAGAGTTGAAGGAGGGTTCTTGATCCATTGTGTCCAACCTCCTGGCTCCATCTACATCATCCCCAACAGATACTGTCCAGCTTCTTTTTGAAGGCATCTAGAGAAGGAAACTTTACCATCTCTCTAGGCCAGGCATTGGCAAACTTCAGCCCTCCAGGTGTTTTGGACTTCAACTCCCACAATTCCTAACAGCCTACCTGGAGGGCTGAAGTTTGTCCGTGCCTGGCTTAGGCAGTTGGTTCCATTGCCAAACCACTCTCACTGTCAAGATGTTCTTCTAATGTTCAATTGAAATCTACCTTCCTGTATATTTATTTATCATGTCATCAGCAACCAGATATTTGTATTACATTTTTAACAAAAACAAACAAACAGACAAAACACAGAATTTGCAAGCTTGGTAGTTGATTAAATGTCCTTTGACCAGTAGCTGGCTACTTGGAGTGCCTCTGGTGTTGCCGCAAGAAAGTCTTCCATGGTGCATGTGGCAGAGCTCAGGTTGCATTGTAGTAGGTGGTCTGTGGTTTGCTCTTCTCCACACTCACATGTCGTGGATTCCACTTTGTAGCCCCATTTCTTAAGATTGGCTTTGCATCTCGTGGTGCCAGAGCGCAGTCTGTTCAGCGCCTTCCAAGTCGCCCAGTCTTCTTCTGTGTGCCCAGGGGAGAGTCTCCCATTCGGTATCAGCCATTGATTGAGGTTCTGGGTTTGAGCCTGCCACTTTTGGACTCTCGCTTGCTGGGGTGTTCCAGTGAGTGTTTCTGTAGATCTTAGAAAACTATTTCTTGATTTAAGTTGTTGACGTGCTAGCTGATACCCAAACAAGGGATGGGCTGGAGATGTCTCTGCCTTGGTCCTTTCACTATTGGCTGCTACTTCCCGGCGAATGTCAGGTGGTGCGATACCTGTATATTGAAACCAATAGACTTCATTCTTCTTGGGCAGCAGAAAACAGGCTTGCTGCCTCCTCACATTTGACAGCCCTTGAGGAATTGAAAGAGTTTAATCATATGGAAATGTATGCAGATGTAAGTCATTGCAATCATCAGTCAGGGAAAGACATGGTGACCTGAAGGCACTGATGAAGAATTAATAGACCATCCAAGACTGCACAACCAAATGGACCGGAACTTAGTGGTTAGTTCCATCTAGTGTAGACCCATTCAGTCATTAGTTGACTAGTAAGTCAAAATGTAAATTATTATTATTATTATTATTATTATTATTATTATTATTATTATTATTAAAAAATGGAACTTTGGAAAAGGAAACGGAGGGCCTGATTCTGGCAGCCCAAGAACAAGCCATCAAAGCCAGAACTGAAAAGACGATGACAGATCCCAAGTGTAGACTCTGCAAGGATGCAGATGAAACCATAGATCACATCCTCAGCTGCTGCAAGAAGATTGTGCACACAGACTACAAGCAGAGGCATAACACCGTTGCTCAAATGATTCATTGGAACCTGTGCCACAAATACCATTTGCCTGCAACAAAGAACTGGTGGGATCACAAGCCGGAAAAAGTTACAGAAAATGAACATGTCAAACTCCTCTGGGACTTCCGAATTCAGACAGACGGAGTTTTGGAGCACAATACTCCTGACCTCACGATAGTGTTAAAAAACAAAGTATGGATTGTCGATGTTGTAATCCAGGTGATAGCAGGATTAAAGAGAAACAGCTGGAAAAGCTGACATGATATGAGGATTTAAAGATCAAACTGCAAAGACTCTGGCACAAGCCAGCCAAGGGGGTCCCAATGGTGAACGGCACACTGGGTGCAGTGCCTAAAAACCTTGACCTGCACTTTATTTATTTATTTATTTATTTATTTGCTGCATTTGTTGACCGCCGTTCTCAGCCCTTTAGGGCGACTCACGGCGGTGTACAACATATAAAAGACAGTTTACAATAAAGCACGACGAAAAATCAACATATCACTAATACACACTAATATAATTACACTAAAAATAATCCGCTCCGTCTTATCGTAGAATCATAACCAAACTCATAATCCATATTCCGTTCCAGTTGTCATTACCAGTCAATGTACACTCAGTTAAATGCCAATACATCACACAGTCCTAGACATTTGGGAAGTATCCGACATGTGATCCAATACAACAGCCAGCAGAGTGTCTGCTGTGGACTCATCTTTTTGTGTTTAAAATTATTATTATTATTATTATTATTATTATTATTATTATTATTTGTTTCTAGATTGCCTTCTCTCCCCAAAAGAATTCAGGATGGTTTACACGTTAAAAAGCAAACATTCAATGTTTTAAGATAGGTACAGACACAACAATAATACAAGATAATGAAGAGTAACAACAGAAAACCTACAACAAAAGAATTAAGCATCAAAATGAAATAAAAAAAAGAAAACCCATTAAGACATAAAAACTGTAACATAAATAAACATTACAATGTACACCCTAAAACAAATTATGAGATATTACATAAAAAATGGCCGCCAGTGATGTTTAATCTAAGATGTATCATAACAGCCATCTAATACACGTAGATTACGCAGCAGTTCTAATCCTCCTCCTCTCCATATACAAAGTGCATAGGTACGTTTTAGAACAAAGCAAAATACAAAACTTGTGAGTTTGGTAGTTGATTAAATGTCCCTTGACCAGTATCTGGCCACTTGGAGTGCTTCTGGTGTTGCTGCAAGAAGGTCCTCCATTGTGCATGTGGCAGGGCTCAGGTTGCATTGTAGTAGGTGGTCAGTGCTTTGCTCTTCTCCACACTCCCATGTTGTGGATTCCACTTTTTGGCCCCATTTCTGAAGGTTGGCTCTGCATCTTGTAGTGCCAGAGCGCAGTCTGTTCAGCGCCTTCCAAGTCGCCCAGTCATCTGTGTGCCCAGGGGGTAGTCTCTCATTTGGTATCAGCCATTGGTTGAGGTTCTGGGTTTGAGCCTGCCACTTTTGGACTCTCGCTTGCTGAGGTGTTCCAGCTAGTGTCTCTATAGATCTTAGAAAACTATGTCTAGATTTAAGTCATTGGCGTTCTGGCTGATACCCAAACAGGGGATGAGCTGGAGATGTCTCTGCCTTGGTCCTTTCACTATTGGCTGCTACTTCCCAGCAGATGTCAGGTGGTGCAATACCGGCTAAGCAGTGTAATTTCTCCAGTGGTGTAGGGCGCAGGCACCCCGTGATAATGATTATGATATTATTGCTTAACTGAAATCCTTCCATGTTGCCTTATATTAAAAGAAGCAAGTATTAAACCAACAAGATTCTGGGTGTATGAAAATTTTTCCAGAGGACAGGTTAGACTTTTGGGTGACTTTGGGTAAGTTTTATCTCTTTCTAATGTGTTTTTGTATTTTCCACACTTAGTAAAGTTGAAAATCTGATGTCAACCACATTAAATTCCTTTTATTGCTACCATTGTTTTGTTTCAGAGGAAGGACATTTCTAAATCTGCTTTTGCCATTCCCAGATGAACGGAGCCAAAAGCTGACTGAACCATTGCGCATAATGCAAACACAGAGTCTATTGCTTCTCTGGGTTATTAGATTATTTGGAGCTGTAAATGAGATGTGTGTCCAAATTATTCTTTCAATTGAGTTTTGTATGTGAGAATGGTCCAAATTAAAAGACTGTCAGCAGTTTTTCGTACTCTCTGTTTTGACAGCAAAATAATCCAAAGTCACTTTGGGTTTCTTCTAACACTCAAGCATTGCATCTGAGTGCTTTGGAAACATAATGACCAGAACATCTATAAATCAACTATTCTCAATGGGAAATTTATCTCTCCACCTTAAATTGTTATCTCTTAAGATGACAACAGTATGGGGATAGTAGTGACAGACTGTTTTCACAGATTAGTCATTAGTCTTTCAGACTAATTTATATAGAACTAGCCATGCCCTGCCACGCATTGCTATGGCCCAGCCTGGTGATCTGGAAAATAAAGTAATGAGAAAGTATTGGTTTCTAATGTATGTAATTTCTTTATGCTTGTGGGTAAACAGTATTTCTTGCTGTTTCTTTGTCAGTGTTGATGTGGAGATTGTCTGGTTTGTCTACTCTGGAACAGGCAACATATAATTGCCCCTCTTTAGGGGTCCCTTTCAATTCTATGATACTAAATCTGCCATATGCATGTGTGTGTGTATGTGTGAATCATATATATCTATCCTTATCTATGGCTGGATGGCTCTTTGTCAGGAGGACTTTATGTTTTCTTGCCCTGGTGAAGGGAGTTGGACTTGATGGCCTTGAGGCAGCATTTCTCAACCTGGGGGTTGGGACCTCTGGGGGGAGTCATGAGGGGGTGTCAGAAGGGTTGCCAAAGACTACAAGAAAATACAATATTTTCTGTTGGTTATGGGAGCATAAGGAAGGCTGAGCGAAGGAAGATAGATGCTTTTGAACTGTGGTGCTGGAGGAAAGTTCTGAGAGTGCCTTGGACTGCAAGAAGATCCAACCAGTCCATACTTCAGGAAATAAAGCCCGACTGCTCATTGGAGGGAAAGATAGTAGAGACAAAGTTGAAGTACTTTGGCCACATCATGAGGAGACAGGAAAGCTTAGAGAAGACAATTATCCTGGGGAAAATGGAAGGAAAAAGGAAGGGGGGCCAACCAAGGGCAAGATGGATGGATGACATCCTTGAAGTGACTGGCTTGACTCTGAAGGAGCTGGGGGAGATGATGGCCAACAGGGAGCTCTGGCGTGGGCTGGTCCAGGAGGTCACGAAGAGTCAGAAACTGCTGAGTGAATGAACAACAACAATGGGAGTTCTGTGTGCCAAGTTTGGTTCAGCTCCCTCATTGGTGGAGTTCAGAATGCTTTTTGATTGTAGATGAACTATAAACCCCAGCACTTAAAACTCCCAAATGACAAAATCAATTTTTTTAGTGATGGTCACTCCTTGGATTAGTAGATGTCTTGTGGCCAAATTTGGTGGCAATTCGTCCAGCAATCGTTGAATTATGTTATCACTCAAAATGAACAGAGCATGCATACACACACATGCACACACACACACACATATATGTGTGTGTGTGTGTGTGTGTGTGTGTGTGTAAGATAATATTAGAAACTTAGGGTTAGAAGGGACTACAAATACTATCCAATCCAACCCCATCCTACCATGCAGGAATACACAACTACAGACTCATCCATCCATCCTCTTTTTAAATATCTCAAAGGAGATTCAATGGCAATCTAGTTCTGTCTATTCAACTGTCTGGCAATTTTTTAAAGTAAAGAACCTCAATTCTTTACGTTAAAGACATAGAATGTTTGCCATGTATATGTGCATTGTAATCCGCCCTAAGTCCCCTGTGGGGTGAGAAGGGCAGAATGTAAATACTGTCAATAAATCAATAAATGAAGGAAGGATTGAACATAGGATTGAAAATGAAATGCAAAGATACAGAATGGGTGACGCCTGGCTCGAGAGCAGTACGTGTGAAAAAGATCTTGGAGTCCTCGTGGACAACAAGTTAAACATGAGCCAACAATGTGACGTGGCGGCAAAAAAAGCCAATGGGATTTTGGCCTGCATCAATAGGAGCATAGTGTCTAGATCTAGGGAAGTAATGCTACCCCTCTATTCTGCTTTGGTTAGACCACACCTGGAATATTGTGTCCAATTCTGGGTGCCACAATTCAAGAGAGATATTGACAAGTTGGAATGTGTCCAGAGGAGAGCGACTAAAATGATCAAGGGTCTGGAGAACAAGCCCTATGAGGAGCGGCTTAGGGAACTGGGCATGTTTAGCCTGAAGAAGAGAAGGCTGAGAGGAGATATGATAGCCATGTATAAATATGTGAGAGGAAGCCACAGGGAGGAGGGAGCAAGCTTGTTTTCTGCTTCCTTGGAGACTAGAACGCGGAACAATGGCTTCAAACTACAAGAGAGGAGATTCCATCTGAACATTAGGAAGAACTTCCTGACTGTGAGAGCCGTTCAGCAGTGGAACTCTCTGCCCCGGAGTGTGGTGGAGGCTCCTTCTTTGAAAGCTTTTAAGCAGAGGCTGGATTTTCATTTGTCAGGGGTGATTTGAATGCAACATTCCTGTTTCTTGGCAGGGGGTTGGACTGGATGGCCCATGAGGTCTCTTCCAACTCTTTGATTCTATGATTCTATGATTCTAGGCAGAATTCTACCCAAATTAACTATTATTCCATTATGGTCCAACCCTTGTAACCATGGTTAATCTACCTATATACAGTCACCCTGGAATACTTGGTAAATTCGTCAAGAGAATAAGAATGTTGTAGGTTCTTCAAGATTTCTTTCTAGGATGACATCTAGTAAAAGTCTTCATTTCAGTAGCATTCACTGTTATCCAGTTCCAAGTTAGTTCAGAAATATATCCTCCATGGATATGGGGGTCATACTGTGCAGTCAATAGCAGAAAACAATGTAGAACGGCCTTCCCTGTCTCATTTTATGCCTGATTTGCTCTCTCTTTCTCTTTTTCACCCAGTACTGGAGGAAATGATCACCGTCAAATCCTGCGGACAAGACTTCATCTCTATGGCTGTCCATTATGCTGCATGAGATGGCGTCCAGTGGATTGTACTGAATCTTTTACCAACTCAGATAGTGAACCTCACCTGGATTTTCATTTTAAAAACCAGGTCAAGAAGATGTTCTGCTATCTCAATATCTCAGCCGTGACATTTGGAAAAGAGAATCATCCAGAGCTAAAGATGACAAGCAGAAAAAGGTCTTGCTGTTTTCTAAGTATATCTGTTCACTTGCTGTTGCTGAGAAACCAGAGCTTTCTAATGCACTTAACAGGTCCCCATATGGTGCCTAGAGAAGGATATTACAGACTATCCGTGCTCACCTATAGCATTACTGAAGCATCTTGGATTTGGGGTTGACATTTCGATGGACTTATTTATAAAAATTGGCCCAATCACCTTTTTGGAGGAAGCTTTGCCTGATCCAGTCTTTCAGAGACAAATCTTTGTATCACATTCAAGCAAAAGGCACACCCTCTCTCCAACATACACATTGAAAGGAGTTTGAATGGCATTCCTGATGTCCTTTAAAGAAAGTTGATTGAAAGATCCAACAGTTTATATCCTTGGATAAAATGAGAAAAAAATGTACATTAACTTAATTCTCCAACTGTAATAAAATTATTTTGACTCATCCTTAAGTTTTCTCTGATTTTTTTTCAATGTTTTTCTCAGCCCTGGATCCTCAGATATGAAATCGCATCTCCTGTCTCTTAGTCTCTTTCCCAGATAGAGTAATGACTACTAGGCTTGGGCAATCCATGGTTCTAAATGGTTCTAAAGTACTTACAAAACTAAAGTTCTGGTGGTGAAAATTTCAGAACTTTAACAAAACTTTCAAAATGTAATTATTATTTAATTATTGGTGATTTTAATGACAGAACCAATTAGGAACTGCCATTTATTATGAAATTTTGAGAGTTTTGTTAGAGTTCTGAAATTTTCACCACCAGAACTTTAGTTTTGTAAGTACTTTAGAACCATTTAGAACCATGGATTGGCCAAGCCTAACGACTACACCAGGCATGGGCAAACTTTGGCCCTCCAGATGTTTTGAACTACAGCTCCCACAATTCCTAACAGGCTGTTAGGAATTGTTGGAATTGCAGTCCAAAAAAACCTGGAGGGCCAAATTTTGCCCATGTCTGACCTATATATATATATATATATATATAGATAGATAGATAGATAGATATATATAATCTTTATATAGCACTAGTTGTTCCCCGCCACGCATTGCTGTGGCCCAGTCTGGTGATCTGGAAAATAAAATAATGAGAAACTATTGGTTTCTAATATATGTAATTCATTTATGCTTGTGGGTAAACAGTATTTCTTGCTGTTTCTTTGTCAGTGTTGATGTGGAGAGTGTCTGGTTTGCCCACCCTGGAACCCGCAACATTTCATTGTCCTTCTTTAGGGGTCCCTTTCAAATCTATGATACTATATCTGTCATATACATATATCTATCTCTGTGTGAATCATATATATCTATATTTATGGCTGGATGGCTCTTTATGAGGAGGGCTTTGATTATGTTTTCTTGTGCTGATTATTATTATTATTATTATTATTATTATTATTATTATTAACTTTATTTGTACCCCGCTAGCATCTCCCGAAGGACTCGATGCGGCTTACACGGGCCGAAGCCTCAAAACACAATACAATAGAAAACATAACACAACAATAAACAAAGCAAATCAAAACAATTAAGCAAAATAACCCCAATGACAATACATCAATACATCAAGACACTATTAAAACTGGTTCGGCCGGCGCAATGGGGTACAGGGTTAAAAGTGCTGAGATGGCAGGAGGAATGTAGGATTAAAAGTGCGGTGTGCAGCAACATTGGTTGTTCTAAAGTGCTTCTAGGACTTGGGATGGGGATTCCTAATCTGCGAAGGCACATCGGAACAGCCAAGGCACATTGGAACAGCTGATGGGGGGGGGGGGTGGACTGGATGGCCTTAAGGCAGTATTTCTTAACCTGGGGGTCACAACCACTGGAGGGGGCCACAAAGGGGGTGTCAGAAGGGTCACCAAAGACCACCAGAAAACACAGTATTTTCTGTTGGTCATGGGAAATTCTGTGTGGGAAGTTTGCCCCAATTCTATCATTGGCAGGGTGCAGAATGCTCTTTGATTGTAAGTGAACTATAAATCCCAGTAACTACAACTCCCAAATGTCAAAGTCTATTTTCCTTCAACCTCTAACTGTGTTCATATTTGGGCATGTTGAGTATTCATACCAAGCTTGGTCTAGATCCTTCATTGTTGAGTCCACAGTGCTCTCTGGATGTACGTGAACTACAACTCCAAAACTCAAGGTCAATGCCCACCAAACCCTGTTGGTCATGTGAGTCCAGTGTGCCAAGTTTGGTTCAGTTCCATCATTGGTGAAGTTCAGAATGCTCTTTGATTGTAGGTGAACTATAAATCCCAGTAACTACAACTCCCAAATGTCAAGGTCTATTTCCCTCAAACTGTGTTCATATTTGGGCATATTGAGTATTCATACCAAGTTTGGTCTAGATCCTTCATTGTTTGGGTCCAAAGTGCTTTCTGGATGTAGGTGAACTACAACTCCAAAACTCGAGGTCAATGCCCACCAAACCCTGTTGATCATGAGAGTCCTGTGTGCCAAGTTTGGTTCAATTCCATCATTGGTGAAGTTCAGAAGGCTCTTTGATTATTGGTGAACTATAAATCTCAGCAATTACAACTTTGAAATGACAAAATCAATTTCTGAGTGATGGTCACTCCTTGGGTTAGTAGGTGTCTTGTGGCCAAATTTAACAGCAATTTGTCCAGCGGATTTTGAGTTGTGATGTTACTCGAAACAAACAAACAGCATTTATA
Source organism: Anolis sagrei (assembly GCF_037176765.1). Taxonomy (NCBI): domain Eukaryota; kingdom Metazoa; phylum Chordata; class Lepidosauria; order Squamata; family Anolidae; genus Anolis; species Anolis sagrei. Next base: position 292,762,823 of record NC_090022.1, on the reverse strand, counting down.
TATATATATATACTAGCTGTACCCGCTATACATTGCTGTGGCCAATCTTCCCTCCTTGCGCTCTCTTTCTCCTTCTCTTCTCTTCTCTTCTCTTCTCTTCTCTTCTCTTCTCTTCTCTTCTCTTCTCTTCTCTTCTCTTCTCTTCTCTTCTCTTCTCTTCCCTTCCCTTCCCTTCCCTTCCCTTCCCTTCCCTTCCCTTCCCTTCCCTTCCCTTCCCTTCCCTTCCCTTCCCTTCCCTTCCCTTCCCTTCCCTTCCCTTCCCTTCCCTTCCCTTCCCTTCCCTTCCCTTCTCTTCTTCTTCCCTTCCTTTTCCTCCCCTTTTCTTTCCCTTCCACTTTCTCTCCTTTCTTTCTCTCCTTCCTTCCCTTTTTTCTTTCCGTCTCTCCTTCCTTCCTCCTCTTCCTCTTCCTTTCCTCCCCCCTTTTCTTTCCCTTCCCCTTTCTTCCCTTTCTTCCTCCTCTACCTATTCTTGGACTGCAACTCCCAGCAGTCTTTCTGACCTATCTATCTATCTATCTATCTATCTATCTATCTATCTATCTATCTATCATCTATCTACCTACCTACCTCCCTACCTCTCTATCTAATCTATCTATCTGGGGGGTTGCTAGGAGTTGCTGTCTAGGAGTAGAAAATTGGAAATACGCAGGGATTGGGATGCTCTCAAAGAAATCCAAGGAGAAGAAAGCTTACATCTTGGAAGCAGTGCATTTGGAACATCCTCCTCTCCTAAAGGGCCCGGTTTAGGGGATGCTGGGAACTGTAGTCCAGAAGAGAATGTGGATATGCTATTGTGTGTTTTGTCTGCTGGGTGGAGATGTTTTTGTGCATGCACTATAGCGTCTTTTTGCATTTTTGGTTTTTTTAATCACTTCCGCTGTGTTTTTCAGTGTTTTATGAGTGATGGTCACTCGTTGGCACACAGATGTATTGTGTCCAAATTTGGTGTCAATTCATCCAGTGGTTTTTGAGTTATGTTAATCCCACAAACGAACATTACATTTTTATTTATATAGATAGATAGGGATGGATTAAAACCCCTGTGGTGTTTGTTTTGCTGTCAGAATTCTTCACCTCACTTTCTGTCCCTGTGACAAGATTTTGAGAATTTTGGCTTGTTGTGGAAACAAGGATTGATGGCACCTTTCCCCAAAATAACTTTTCCAGGAGTGGATTTTCCTTCTTAGGGATTCAGTTTTACTTCCTGTTGTGTCACCCCGTTCTTAACTATGAGTCATTTGTCAGTCGAATGTTTGCAACTTGGGTACTGCTTGTATTATTTTTTTTCTGTCTAGATCAGGCATGGGCAAACTCCGGCCCTCCAGGTGTTTGGACTTCAACTCCCACAATTCCTAACAGCTGGTAGGCTGTTAGGAATTGTGGGAGTTGAAGTCCAAAACACATGGAGGGCCGGAGTTTGCCCATGCCTGGCCTACACCATTATATTTTTATTACAGGGAAATACTGCCACAAGTTGTAATTTAGCCATGGTTAGTTTGCATGTTCCTCAGAGGACAAAGAGGTGAACAAGGAAAAAAAGTAATTTAATTTGTTGTGTATTAATAATCAACTGCAGATGGTTCATTATGGTAATGATCCTTCCCACTTCTGCAAATTAGTTCACTGAGGTGAGGAAGTGTTAGATTGCAATAATACTAATATATAAAATACTAAAATTAACTAGCTATTGGGTTGTTGTAGGTTTTTCCGGGCTATATGGCCATGTTCTAGAGGCAATTTTTCTCCTGACGTTTCGCCTGCATCTATGGCAAGCATCCTCAGAGGTAATGAGGTCCTTATTACCTCTGAGGATGCTTGCCATAGATGCAGGTGAAACGTCAGGAGAAAAATTGCCTCCAGAACATGGCCATATAGCCCGGAAAAACCTACAACAACCCATGGATTCCGGCCATGAAAGCCTTCGACAATAACTAGATATTGTTGGGAAGTCTACTTTGAGGCTGATGTGGAGGTGCCATATTCCATATGAGGGTATGTATGAACTTACTCTACCATCAACCCGTTTCCCTTTTATCCAAATGCCACACTTTTTGCAATCCATTTTTTTTGTTGTGCTCAAAACGTGTTGTTCCTTTAGCAAAAGAGAATCCATAAAATTAGATGGTTCTCATGGGCCATATATAGCAATATTGCTGTTTTCATCAGCAGCATCCACCACAAAGACATTATAACAAGGAAACACGGATACACGATATAAAACTTAGGAGCCTTAAAGTTTGCTCTGAATAAAACTTGTGAAACTGAATGTTTTCTTGTACACTTGTGCAAACAATGATAACCATTTTTCTGTGTTCAAGGCAAACAGTGGGTTGATGTAGGTTTTTTGGGTGTTATGGCCATGTTCCAGAAGTATTCTCTCCTGATGTTTCACCTGCATCTATGGCAAGCATCCTCAGAGGTTGTGAGCTCTATTGGAAACTAGGAAAATCAGGTTTATATATCTGTGGCAAGTCCAGGGTGGGAGAAAGAACTCTTGTCTGTTGGAGCTTGGTGTGACTGTTTCCATTGGCCACCTTGATGAGCATTTGATGTCCTGGCAGTTTTTCAGTGTGCCTTGTTACTGTCTGGGGAAATCCTTTGTCGAGAGGTGATTAGTTGTCCCTGATTATTTCTTGTCTGGAGTTCCCCTGTGTTTAAGTTTTGTTTTCTATTTACTGTTATAATTTTACAGTTTTTTTAATACAGGTAGCCAGATTTTGTTCATTTTCATGGTTTCCTCCTTTCTGTTGAAATTGTTTCTTGCCCACATGCTTGTGGATTTCAATGGCTTCTCTGTGTAGTCTGACATGGTAGTTGTGAGAGTGGTCCAGCATTTCTGTGTTCTCAAATCATATGCTGTGTCCAGGTTGGATCATCAGGTGCTCTGCTATGGCGGACTGCTCTGACTTAAGTAGTCTGCAATGTCTTTCATGTTCCATGATTCATGTTTGAACGCTGTGTCCCTATGTAGCTTAAACACAGGGGAATTCCAGACAAGAAACAATCAGGAACAGCTAATTACCTCTCAACAAAGGATTCCTCCTGGCAGTAACAAGCCACGCCTAAAAACTGTCAGGCCATCAAATGCTCCCCGCCTCTCTCCTCATTTGGTTTAAAATCTGAATACTGTGAAAAGGTGAAGCTAAACACAATCAATGTATTGTTGAAGGCTTTCATGGCCGGAATCACTGGGTTGTTGTAGGTTTTTCCGGGCTATATGGCCATGTTCTGGAGGCAATTTTTCTCCTGACGTTTCGCCTGCATCTGTGGCAAGCATCCTCAGAGGTAGTGACCTCACTACCTCTGAGGTTGCTTGCCATAGATGCAGGTGAAACATCAGGAGAAAAATTGCCTCCAGAACATGGCCATATAGCCCGGAAAAACCTACAACAACCTAGACACAATCCATTACTGAAGATGGCCAAAGACTACTAGCAAAATGTGGAGCTGTTTGTGATCTCATTTTGTTCCTAGAAGCCTGAATATGAGTACACAAATAATTATATGCCTCAGCCACGTCCAGGCCTTTCAGAAGTATGTTCCATACCGCTAGCATTTTGAGCAAGATGGATGGAGCTCTTGTCTGAATCCAAATTAACTGTCCATGTTATGCCTGGCACATGTCAGCAGGGAACAGAACCCGAGCAGCATCAGCTTATAATGTCTCCCTTATGAATAGTTCAGCCTGCACATGGATGAAGAGCAAATCATTCATTGCACCCCTCAATAATCAAACAATAAAACAAACACGACCCAAGAAAAGGGGTTATTTAATTTGCCAAGGAATCACGACAGTTGTAGTTTGGTGATGGCAGCTCTATTGGGAAGAGTAGGCTAAAGATCTTGTAAAACTACAACTCCTAGAACCCCACAGGGCTGATTAATGGCAGTTAAAGTGATATCAAACTATATTCATTCTACACATTAGATGCACTCCCACTCTAATAATAATAATAATAATAATAATAATAATAATAATACCTTGAAGGAGCTGGGGGTGGTGACGGCCGACAGGGAGCTCTGGCGTGGAGTGGTCCATGAGGTCACGAAGAGTCAGAGATGACTGAACGAATGAACAATAATAATAATAATAATAATAATAATATTTATTATTTATTTATTTAGCAGTTTTGTATACCGGTCTTCTCACCTCCGTTCGAGGGACTCAGGCCGGTTTCCAACATCAATATTACAGACAGTCATTAAAACATCATATTCTAAATCACACTAAAACATTAAAATGGCAAAATACAATCATATAATTACAGTGGTCAGTCGTCATCAAAAGTCATTATTCGTCGTCATCCATCCATATCACATGATCATGGCTCATTCGTCGAATGCCAATCCCCAAAGCCAAGTTTTCACATGTTTCCTGAACGTTAAGATAGAAGGGGCAGTTCTGATCTCCAGTGGAAGGGAGTTCCAGAGTCGAGGGGCCACCACAGAGAAGGCCCCGTCTCTCGTCCCCACCAGCCACGCCTGTGAGGCTGGTGGGATCGAGAGCAGGGCCCCTCCAGACGATCTTAGCAATCTTGATGGTTCATAGGGGATAATACGTTCGGACAGGTAAATTGGGACGGAGTCGTTTAGGGCTTTATAGGTTAAGACCAGCACTTTGAATTGTGCTTGGAACTGACTGACAGCCAGTGGAGCTGGCGCTACAGAGGAGTAGTATGCTCCCTGTACCCCGCTCCCGTTAGTAGTCTGGCTGCTGCACGTTGGACTAATTGAAGCAGTCTTCAGAGGCAACCCCACGTAGAGAGCGTTGCACTAAACGGGATAATAATAAGGATTTAAAGCTCGAACTGCAAAGACTCTGGCACAAGCCAGTCAAGGTGGTCCCAGTGGTGATTGGCACACTGAGTGCAGTGCCTAAAGACCTTGGCCTGCACTTAAACACAATCAGCACTGACAAAATTACCATCTGCCAGCTGCAAAAGGCCACCTTACTGGGATCTGCGCACATTATTTGCCAATACATCACACAGTCCTAGACACTTGGGAAGTGTCCAACGTGGGATCCAATACAACAGCCAGAATAGTGATCTTGTCTGCTGTGGGCTCATCTTGTTGTGTTTCAAATAATAATAATAATAATAATAATAATAATAATAATAATAATAATAATGTAATGTTCATTTGTAGGATTAACGTAACTCAAAAACCAGTGAACGAATTGACACCAAATGTGGACACAATACACCTATCAGGCCAATGAATGACCATCACTCATAAAAGCACTGAAAAACACAGCAAAAGAGACTTTAAAAACCAAAAAACTCCCAAAAAATACATTACAATGCATGCTCAAAACCATACATATATACACGCAAACACACACATATACATATACAACATATGTGCAAAACATATATACTCATATACACACATATATACACTAAACACATATACACAGACTGGGCCACAGCGTGGCAGGAAATGGCTAGTAATCTATAATCTGTAATGTTTGTTTGTGGGATTAACATAACTCAAAAACCACTGGGCGAATTGACACCATATTTGTAAACAATACACCAATCAGGCCAATGAGTGACCATCACTCATAAAAACACTGAAAAACACAGCAGAAGAGACTTAAAATGCCAAAAAACCAAAAAACAACGCATGCTCAAAACCACACATATATACACACAAACACACATATATGCATATACACAAATATATACACACACAAAACACATATACACAGACTGGGCCACAGCAACGTGTGGCAGGGGATGGCTAGTATAATAATAATAATAATAATAATAATAATAATAATAATAATTTATTTATAGCTCGCCTTATCTCCCCAGGATGGCCATATATACAAGAGAAAGATTTGTAGAACCTAACAAGATAACAAATAGCTTGCTTAAAGCAAAATAACTATGCAGCCTCCAAACACTGACACTACAGATCCTTACTATGTCTTACTATAGTATTGTCGAAGGCTTTCATGGCCGGAATCACTGGGTTGTTGTAGGTTTTTCCGGGCTATATGGCCATGTTCTAGAGGCATTTTCTCCTAACGTTTCTCCTGCATCCATGGCAAGCATCCTCAGAGGTAGTGAGGTCTGTTGGAAGTAGGAAAATGGGTTTATATATCTGTGGCATGACCCGGGTGGGGCAAAGGACACTTGTCTGCTGGAGCTAGGTGTGAATGTTTCAACTGACCACCTTAATTAGCATTTGATGGCTTGGCAGTGCCTGGGGGAATCTTTTGTTGAGATGTGCCTGATTGTATACTCTCTGTTGTTTTGTTGTTTAGCTCCAGCAGACAAGAGTCCTTTGCCCCACCCGGGTCATTCCACAGATATATAAACCCATTTTCCTATTTCCAACAGACCTCACTACCTCTGAGGATGCTTGCCATAAATGCAGGCGAAACGTCAGGAGAAAATGCCTCTAGAACATGGCCATATAGCCTGGGAAAACCTACAACAACCCTTACTATAGTGACTAGAACATCTGGAAGGCGCAGACCAACTGCCTTAAAACTTGGTTTATCCTGAAAATGGCACATTTCTGAGGAAAAAGTAAGTGGTATTTCCATTATTTAAATATCTAGGCATTTAAATCTTTTTGCATCGCTTTAGATTCAGATGAAATGTAGGTGAAATCCTAGATCTAAGGTTGCAGAACATTGACCCACTTACCAGACAGGGAATTACAGCTTAAGGAATGTCACCTGAACATCTTTGCGAATCTATTTACAGTATAATTTCAACATATAAGATTTATTTTAATAAGGCCTGAAATTCAAAGCCCTGGTATATATTCTAGTAACCAAGCCCTTTCCAGCCCTTCATATGAAACTATCCGTTCCTGTGTCTTCCTATTGAATATCTCTGAAATCGCACAGCCATGCAATGTCTTGACAGCAGCAAAAGAGGATGACGAATGGGATTTCACTTCCAATTTCCATGCCCAAAAAAAAATCTGTCTGTTCTGGCACCCTCATCAAAATGCCACTCTCTTTTCTTTCACAGATATTTCTGAATCCAGGTCATTTTTTTCCTGGATAGAATATAACACTGTAAGTGAAATGGACTTCTCCAATATATGTCTATAGCAACAATTCAAACGAAGTTGCCTCCTTAAAGGTCAGAGTGTCTACATTGCAGAATTAATGCAGTTTGACACCAGTTTTACTTCCCAATGCTATAGAATCCTGGGAGCTGTAAGTTTACAAGGTATTTAGCCCAGCCTGCCATTGAGTGGTGGTGTCTCACCAATCTATATCTCCCAGGATTCCATATTATTGAGCCATGGCAGTTTTTGTGTGAGTGAATCAGGAGCGACTTGAGAAACTGCAAGTCACTACTGGTGTGAGAGAATTGGCCATCTGCAAGGATGTTGTTGGAGCTCAGGCTGTGATTATGTTTCAGGATCAGGGTGCTTTGGGTGGGGGGAGTGATGTCAATGAGTTTCAAAATGAGTTTCAAGATGGCAATGGTTTGGTCAGTGATATTCATAGAATCATAGAATCAAATAATCATAGAGTTGGAAGAGACCTCATGGGCCATTCAGTCCAACCCCATTCTGCCAAGAAGCAGGAATATTGCATTCAAATCACCCCTGACAGATGGCCATCCAGCCTCTGTTTAAAAGCTTCCAAAGAAGGAGCCTCCACCACACTCCGGGGCAGAGAGTTCCACTGCTGAATGGCTCTCACAGTCAGGAAGTTCTTCCTCATGTTCAGATGGAATCTCCTCACTTGTAGTTTGAAGCCATTGTTCCACGTCCTAGTCTCCAAGGAAGCAGAAAACAAGCTTGCTCCCTCCTCCCTGTGGCTTCCTCTCACATATTTATACATGGCTATCGTATCTCCTCTCAGCCTTCTCTTCTTCAGGCTAAACATGCCCAGCTCCTTAAGCCGCTCCTCATAGGGCTTGTTCTCCAGACCCTTCATATGAAACTATCCGTTCCTATGTCTTCCTATTGAATATCTCTGAAAGTTCAAAGTGTAGTTTTCCATGAGCATGTCCCTGAGGGGTGTGAGGATGATGGTGCGCTTTCTGAATTGTTACCAGAGAGTTCCCATGATAGGGAACATGAAAATAGCTCAGCACCTGGCCCAGCTGCAGAAATTAATTAGTAAATAGATAGATAGGAGGAGATCAGTCAAAACAGGAGAGCCGAACAGTGGCTTCGGCATTCTGCCAGGATCTGACAGAAAAAGATAAGAAATTATCAGCTAAAGTGAAACCAATTTCTGAATGCTAGAGATATAGCTAACAAGGAGATAAAAGTCTCAAGTATAGGATATGTAGTCAGATGAAGCATCATTTGGAATCAAGTCAAGATCTCGTCCTTGTTTCATGGAAGCTTTGCTTGGAAAATTCATTTTTTAAGTTTTAATTCTTGGATTCTATGCTTTTATATTCATGCCTTGGATTCATGCTTCCTGATTTCTTGCATTTTATTGGAAAGTTTTGACTTTGTTTTTATGGACTTTGCTGGACTTTTACCCTGGACTACTTTGCTCCTGGTTATCTTACTACCTAAATGGATTTACCTATTTCTTTAAAGTGCTTTTTACTTTATTGCTTTTTTATTATCTTCCATAGAAGGATTGTTTTTCATCCAACGGTGTGGTGTTTAAAGTCAGAGGGTGCAACAGAAGTTTCCCAGGGGTCATCCGTATGTTTTACCATCTTGTGGGAGGCTTTACTCATGTCCCCGCATGAGAAGCTCGAGCTCCTCAGATTTGAACTGCCCACCTGTCTGGCAGCAGTCCTGCCAACAAAAGAATTTAACCCATTGTGCCACTGGGGACTCCATTGAGCTAGATGTTTACATCAAAGGAAGGTGCTGATTGCATCCACTACAGGAACCAATCGCTCTAATACTCCCAGCTGGTGGATACTCCAGACACACTGAATTCTCATAAGCATGAAAGTGGTGTAATAATTCTACAGTATAGGCGGCACCATTGCCTAAATGATAAAGTCTAATCCCATCTTTCATTACTGCACTTTTTGCAGAGAGGTGTAAAACGACGCCCACAAAAATTTGCAAAAGGTCTGATTTCTCATGAAAGTTCATGTCAAGAGAGAGGAAAATGTGCTGCTGAAATGGGATGATATAAAAGAGGCAAAAAGATGAGAGATTTCTTTAGGGAAGAAACTTTTGAGGATGAAGCTGAAATTTTAGAAAGTGAAGTGGAAGCTTTTCTCAAAGCCCTTGAGAGAAATAAATCACTAGAACAGATTGGATCTCAGTAAAGCTGTTTCAAGATGTAGAGATGAAATCTGTCCAAATCCTATATATGTGTGTGTGCGTGTGAGACACAGCCAAATGTGCTCTCTCTCTCTCTCTCTCTTTGTGTGTGTGTATTCATGTATCTCTATATATACACACAGCATCTTCCTTTGAGATCTAATGACTTGCATTTTCCACTATATCCAGAATATTTTATCATCTGAATGTGCCATAATGTTATATACTAGGCATTGCTGTGGCCCAGTCTGGTGATCTGGAAAATAAAGTAATGAGAAAGTGTTGGTTTCTAATATACATAATTGCTTTATGTTTCTGGGTAAACAGCATTTCTTGCTGTTTCTTTGTCAGTGTTGATGTGAAGATTGTCTGGTTTTCCCACCCTGGAACATGCAACATACCATTGTCCTTCTTTTGAGGTCCCTTACAAATCTATGATACATCTCTCTGTGTGAATCATATGTATCTATCTGTATCTATGGCTGGATGGTTCTTCGTCAGGAGGGCTTTGATTACATTTTCTTGCCCTGCTGAAGGGAGTTGGACTGGGTGGCCTTAAGTATATTCTGTTGGTGATGGGGGTTTTGTGTGGGAAGTTTGCCCCAATTTTGTTGTTGGTGGGGTTCAGAATGCTCTTTGATTGTAGGTGAGCTATAAATCCCAGCAATGACAACTACCAAATGTCAAGGTGTATTTTCCCCAAACTCCATCTGTGAGCATATTTGGGCATATTGAATATTTGTGCCAAGTTTGTTCCAGATCCATCGTTGTTTGAGTCCAAGGTGCTCTCTGCATGTAGGTGACTCCCAAACTCAAGGTCAATGCCCACCAAACCCTTCTAGTGTTTTTTGTTGGTCATGGGAGTCCTGTGTGCCAAGTTTGGTTCAGTTCCATTGTTGGTTGAGTTCAGAATGCTATTTGATTGTAGGTGAACTATACATCCCAGCAATTACAACTCCTAAGTGACAAAATCAATATTTTTGAGTGATGATTACTCCTTGGGTTAGTAGGTGTTTTGAGGCCAAATTTGGTGGCAATTCGTCCAGTGGTTTTTCAGTTATTTAAATCCCACAAACAACCATTACATTTTTATTTATATAGATGGCTCAGAAGTTTTAGCTTAACTTGAAGGCACAAAGCACTTACAATATTTTCTTTTGTGCCAAAGCAGAATTTTTAAACATGGCTTTTTTAGGGCTTATGGTCATTTCCTGACCTTTGCTCTTCACCATGGTGGTGTGCTTCATTTTACCATAAAGGTGAGAAGCAGGCTCTATAAAAAACAAGTCTAAGACTTTTTAAAGGAATGGACATAAGCACCCAAGCCCATTTCTCATTCATTAGAATAAATTGTCTAATCTGTTCACCCACTGTGCCAGCAAAGAACTCACAGAAAGGTTGAGGCATGTTCTGCTCTTGGATGACCAAGGTCAAGATGCTGTGGAGAACATAATTGCATCTGTTTCCACGGTAACTCCTGCTCAGAGGAGGCTCTGAGGATGGATGCGACCTTGGACTGGAGGGAACGGCTGGAACAGGGATGTGATGGCAATGATGGAGCAATGGAGGTAAGTGCAGAGAGATTCCAAGGTGCTAAACAGACTGTGCTCTGGCACCATGAGATGCAGAGCCAACCTTAAGAAATAGGGCCACAAAGTGGAGTCCACAACGTGCAAGTGTAGAGAAGAGCAAACCAAAGACCACTTATTACAATGCCGTCTGAGCCCTGCCACATGCTCAATGAAGGACCTTCTTATAGCAACACCAGATGCACTCTAAGTGGCCAACTACTGGTGGAAGAACATTTAGTATAATGCCACGTTTTTAAAAAAAACTTTGTGTTTTTTAAATACATTACAACTGTATCCTTGGTTTGCTTCTGATAAGATACATAAAATGAATTGTGACAGACCGTGTGGGTCCAGAATATGTCTTCAGAGACATTTGCTGATCATGACCAAGATTCTACCTCTGGAAAATAATCATATTTGCTCTACGTCCCACCTCATAGCCCTGCTCTCAGACCAGCCAGCCTCACAAGTGCGTTTGGCAGTGACAAGGGACAGGGCCTTGGCGGTGGCCCCACGCCTGTGGACTCACTCCCCAGCGAGATCAGGTTGCCTTCTTCCCTCCTTTCTTTTAGAAAGAAGGTTAAATCACGGCTCTGGGGCCAGGCCTTTGGACAGCAAGCGTGACAGTACCTTGGATGTTGAACTGGACTGAAATTGGGTTGTTGTAGGTGTTTTCAGGCTATATGGCCATGTTCTAGAGGCATTCTCTCCTGACGTTTCGCCTGCATCTATGGCAAGCATCCTCAGAGGTAGTAACCTCACTACCTCTGAGGATGCTTGCCATAGATGCAGGCAAAACGTCAGGAGAGAATGCCTCTAGAACATGGCCATATAGCCCGAAACAACCTACAACAACCCAGTGATTCCGGTCATGAAAGCCGTCAACAATACATCGGACTGAAATTGGCTATATGGTTGATGACAATGTTTTTAACATATTTGTAACTTAGTGTTTTATTTACTGTTTTAAACTGTTGCTATTTGTGTTTATATTTGTATTATATTGAGGCTTCAATTGTGGCCGGTTTGTAAACCACTCTGAGTCCCCTCTCAGGGGTTGAGAAGGGAGGGATAGAAATATTGGAAATAAATAAATAAAATAATATTTGGCCATGAGTGATGATGACATTCCCATCACCTAACTTAGTATTGAAATTGTACAATTGCACTAAAACTAACAATTAAAAATTAAGGAACCTCAATAGTGCAGGAAGGTGGAATTACAATAATGTGATCACAGGACCATAGAATGGAAAATTTGCACAACGGATGTCGAAGGTATGCTCAACCTGGTAAGTATCCATAATCTATGATAATGCTACGGAATAGTGGGTTAGTGTGATAAACTCCTTTGTATTACCAAAGCCTCAAAACAACCATGGGCACCCAAATTTTACCTGGTTTAGAGACACATGAAAATGGTCTTGTGAATTTCAGGTCCATGAAATCCAGTTTTCAAACTCAGACTGTTACAGCCCTTCTGTCAGAGATATAGATTACCTTTTCCTTACATTAATGATTTTGCTGCAGAGCCCAGCAATGCGCAGAGTCTCCGTTGCCTTGAATCGGAGGGAAGGGCTTGGTATCAGAGCAGAACATCTGTCATCTGTTCAAGAGACGCTTCAGTGCCGTACCCAGCTGTAGGATGCAAGCTAAATGAGGCAACGCAGCAAAAGGTCAGCGCATTGCAGAAGGTGTCGTTGTTGGTTCCTCCACGGAGATACCAGGTGTTCCTTGTGACCAAATTAGCTGGAAGAGCTAATGCAAAATGAGGCTTTCATTGGGGAGATGAAAGAGGGAGGACATAATGGAGGAATCAATACTTTTTCTGAAGAAAAGAAACTGGTGGAAAGTGATTTATTATTTTTAATGGCTCGGCTTGTCCAAGAGTTGCAACCTTGGCTGCTACAATAAAATCCACATAAAGGTGATAAAGGTTAAGTCTTCCTTATCTGACATGCTTAGGAGCAGACAGGTTTCGTATTTGATTTTTTTGTGGGGGGGTGGGGTGGGGTGGGGAGAGATTTTGAAATGCCTCCACTTGCATATCTATCTAAATAAAAATGTAATGTTAGTTTGTGGGATTAACTTAACTCAAAAATCACTGGGCGAATTGACACCAAATTTGGACACAAGACACCTATCACTCATAAAAACACTGAAAAACACAGTAGAAGAGATATCATAGAATCAAAGAATTAAAGAGTTGGAAGAGACCTCATGGGCCATCCAGTCCAACCCTCTGCCAAGAGGCAGGAATATTGCATTCAAATCACCCCTGACAGATGGCCATCCAGCCTCTGTTTAAAAGCTTCCAAAGAAGGAGCCTCCACCACATTCCGGGGCAGAGAGTTCCACTGCTGAACGGCTCTCACAGTCAGGAAGTTCTTCCTCATGTTCAGATGGAATCTCCTTTCTTGTAGTTTGATATAATATAATGTAACTAGCTGTCCCCTGCCACGCGTTGCTGTGGCCCAGTCTGTTGATCTGGAAAATAAAGGGAATGAGAAAGTTTTGGTTTCTAATATATGTAATGTCTTTATGCTTGTGGGTAAACTATTTCTTGATGGGTTGTTGTAGGTTTTTCCGGGCTATATTTTTTGTTGTTTCTTTGTCAGTGTTAATGTGGAGATTGTCTGGTTTGCCTACTCTGGAACATACAACATATCATTGTCCTTCTTTTGGGTACCTTTCAAACCTATGATACTATATCTCTGTGTATCTGAATCATCTATATCTATGGCTGGATGGCTCTTTGTCAGGAGGACTTTGTTTACATTTTCTTGCCCTGATGTGGGAGTTGGATTGGATGACTTTAAGTATTTTTTGTTGGTCATGGGGGTTCTGTGTGGGAAGTTTGCCCTGATTCTGTCGTTTATGGGGTTCAGAATGCCCTTTGATTGTAGGTGAACTATAAATCCCACTAACTACAACTCCCAAATGTCAATGTCTATTTTCCCCAAACTCCATTTGTGTTCATATTTGGGCATATTGAGTGCTTGTGCCAAGTTTGGTCCAGATCCATCATTGTTTGAGTCCACAGTGCTCTCTGGATGTCGGTGAAATACAACTCCCAAACTCAAGGTCAATGCCCACCAAACCCTTCCAGTATTTTCTGTTGGTCATGGGAGTTCTGTGTGCCAAGTTTGGTTCAATTCCATCGTTGATGGAGTTCAGAATGTTCTTTGATTGTAGTTGAACTATAAATCCCAGGAACTACAACTCCCAAATGACAAAATCATAACTTTTTTGAGTGATGGTCACTCCTTGTGTTGTGAGACATTTTGTTGCCAAATTTGGTGTGATTTTGTTCATTGGTTCTTTTGTTTTTAAGGAACTCATTATGCACAGAGCATTTTTATATATATAGATATATTGTGTATACATATAATATTGATAATATTATAATGTGATACAATATAATACTACTACGAATAAGATATTATAATTATATTTTATATTACATGTAATATTACTAATAATATTACAATATAATGATATAGTTTAATATAGTAATATAGAATACTAATATTGTGTTATGGTAATAATATAATATATTGTATTTACATATTACTTGTAAGCTGCTCTGAGTCCCCTTCGGGGTGAGAAGGGCGGCATATAAAGGTTGTAAATAAATAAATAAATAAATAAATACATTACAACGCATGCACAAAACCACATATATACACATATACACAAATATATACCATATACACATATATTGTACGCACACTCAAAACACATATACACAGCAATGCATGGCAGGGGACAGCTAATCAAAGCCCCCCTGACAAAGAGCCATCCAGCCATATATATTTGTTGTTGTTCATTCATTCAGTAGTTTATGACTCTTTGTGACCTCATGGACCAGCCCACACCAGAGCTCCCTGTCGGCCGTCACCACCCCCAGCTCCTTCAAGGTCAATCCAGTCACTTCAAGGATCCCATCCATCCACCTTGCCCTTGGTCAGCCCCTCTTCCTTTTTCCTTCCATTTTCCCTAGCATAATTGTCTTCTCTAAGCTTTCCTTTCTTCTCATAATGTGGCCAAAGTACTTCATCTTTGTCTCTAGTATCCTTCCCTCCAATGAGCAGTTGGGCTTTATTTCCTGAAGTATGGACTGGTTGGATCTTCTCGCAGTCCAAGGCGCTCTCAGAACTTTCCTCCAGCACCACAGCTCAAAAGCATCTATGTTCCTTCGCTCAGCCTTCCCTAAGGTCTAGCTCTCACATCCGTAGGTGACTATGGAATACCATGGCTTTGACTAGGCGGATCTTTGTTGCCAGTGTGATGTCTCTACTCTTTACTATTTTATCAAGATTGGACATTGCTCTCCTCCCAAGAAGTAAGCGTCTCCTGATTTCCTGGCTGCAGTCTGTGTCTGCTGTAATCTTTGCACCTAGAAATACAAAGTCTGTCACTGCCTCCACGATTTCTCCCTCTATTTCCCAGTTGTCAATCATTCTTGTTGCCATAATCTTGTTGTTGTTTTTTTTAATGTGTAGCTGCAACCCTACTTTTGTGCTTTCTTCCTTCACCTTGGTTAGAAGGCTCCTCAGCTCCTCCTCGCTTTCGGCCATCAAAGTGGTGTCATCTGCATATCTAAGGTGGTTAATGTTTCTTCCAGCAATTTCTACCCCAACCTTGCATTTGTCAAGCCCCACACATCACATGATGTGTTCTGCATACAAGTTGAATAGGTTGGGTGAGAGGATGCAGCCTTGCCGTACGCCTTTCCCAATCTTGAACCAGTCTGTTGTTCCGTGGTCAGTTCTGACTGTTGCTACTTGGTCCTTGTACAGATTCCTCAGGAGAGAGACAAGGTGGCTTGGGATGCCCATCCTACCAAGAACTTGCCACAATTTATTATGATCCACACAGTCAAAGGCTTTAGAATAGTCAATAAAACAGAAATAGATGTTTTTCTGAAACTCCCTGCCTTTCTCCATTATTCAGCGGATATTGGCAATTTGGTCTCTTGTTCCTCTGCCTTTTCTAAACCCATCTTCTAAACCCAGCTATAAATATATACAGATAGACATTGAGAGATTTCAATTTCGTCTGCACCAACCCTCCAAATTCTGAGTCAAATGTGTAACATACACCTATGTACATTAGTGTGTAGCATGCATCTACATTCATGCACAATGAACACCTTCAGTCAGAATGGTGCCACATGTACTGCTCTGTTTCTGCAACCTTGAACTGAATGTGGATATTCCAACATAGGACAAAAATATCCACACACCTGCATCTGGTGCATGTGTTGGACGCTAACAGACTTCCATCCAAACAAAAGCTAAAGCATTTGTAACAGGAGGCAACATATGGGAATAATAACATCAGATGGCACTGATCGGGTCAGTTACATGATTGTCCCGATAACATGGAACTTCATTTTTGATAACCCAATGAATCCTGTTTTTTTCATGCTGCCAATCCAGAAATATTTGTGACCCTTCTGTTTGTTCACTTCCAGAGAATAACAACACATTTTGGCAGCCAGGAGGAATTTCACCTGGAATTCTATAAAAAATCATCTTGACATAATTGCTATCCTTCTCAACTACACCATCAACTCCGCTGGACTGGCCACATTGTCCAAATGCCTCATCACTGTCTACCAAAGCAGTTACTATACTCCCAACTCAGGAACAGAAAATGGAATGTTGGTGGACAGGAAAAGAGATTTAAAGTTGGGCTTAAAGCCAACCTTAAAAACTGTAGCATAGACACCAAGAACTGGGAAGCCCTGGCCCTTGAGGGCTCTAACGGGAGGTGAGCTGTGACCAGCAATGCTGCGGAATTTGAAGAGGCATGAATGGAGGGCAGAAGGGAGAAACATGCCAAGAGGAAGGTGCATCAAGCCAAGCCTGACCGGGACTTCTGTCTACCTGGAAACTGATGTCCTCACTGTGGAAGATCATGCAGGTCAAGAATAGGTCTCCACAATCACCTATTTATTTCTTTATTTCTTTATTTGCCATATTTATACTACCTTTCTCAGCCTGAAGGCGACTCAAGGCAGTTTACAGTCAGCAATCAATGCCCCCAACAACATAAAATATAATTAAAAACAGTAACATATATTGTAAGCCATATAAAAACAGTAGAAACAATAAAAACACAAGTCCTCAGCGTCTCATTACTAAAATCATTTTCCAGTCACATCACCCAATCATTCTGTGGATCTAAATTAGCCTGTTACACTGCATTTGCAAATGCTTGCTCAAAAAGCAAGGTTTTAACACTTTTTCGAAATGTTAGGTGGTAGGGGCCAATTTGATATCCCTGGGGAGGGCATTCCATAGCTGAGGGGCCACCGCTGAGAAGGCCCTGTCTCTCGTTCCCACCAGTCACATCTGCGAAGGAGGCAGAACTGAGAGTAGGGCCTCCCCAGACGATCTTAAGCTTCCAGCTGGTTCATAGGGAGAGATACGTTTGGACAGGTAACCTGGGCTGGAACCGTTTAGGGTTTTAAAGGCTGAAACCAGCACTTTGAATTGTGCTCGGTAGAAAACTGGGAGCCAGTAGAGTCTGCGCAGCAGAGGAGTTGTATGCTCCCTGAGTGCCACTCCTGTTAGTAACATGGCTGCCAAAAGTTGGACCTAGGGCTGGGCGGTTTTGTTTCGTAATTTCGTAATTCGTTATTTTTTTTATAACGAAGCGATATTGAACCATTCAGGAGCAACTAAAAAACGAAATGAATTTTTCCAATTCGTTTCGTAATTGTTTCGTAATTGTTTCGTTATTGATTCGGTATTGATTCATAAATGTTTCGTTATTATTTCCGCATGTCTGGTGCAAGTTTTAGGGTTGCTGTTTGTTTTCTCAGTGAAAAAAATATATAATTATCACACCAACAGTCAACAACAGAGGGAGAGGGAAGCTTCAGAAGTTTTTTTAGCGTATTGCGCAATCGCGGCCGCCATTAACGAATCGATTCGTAATCGATTCGTAATTGTTTCGTAATTGTTTTATGATTTCAGAAATTTCGTAAATATCGAACTTTTTAAAAGGAAAATTTCGGAATTCTTTTAAATAACGAACGCAAAAAAACCCTAAAAACGAATCGAGTTTAGAAACAAATTTTTCCGTGTTTGGACAGTCCTAGCTTCAGAACAGTCTTCAAAGGCAGCCCCATGTAGAGCGCGTTGCAGTAGTCTATACAGGATGTAACCAGAGCGTGGACAACTGTGGCCAAGTCAGACTTTCCAAGGTATGGGCGCACCTATATATATCTACCACCTATATATATCTACCACCAAGATACTACACTTGGAGGGCCATCATCCTCAGACAACGAGGGATCGCCTAAGTAAAGTAAAAAAGAAAGTACCTTCTCAAAAACATGTAAGAGTCCCTAAGTCCCTTCCAGTGCCCAAACTAAAGTTTTGAAAGACAACTAATTGAATACAATTGTGCTCTTATCATCAAAAGCTACCAAAAAAGAAAACAATAGAAAGACAAAGGGAGAAAGATGGAAGAGGAGGAAGATTTTTCCCCGAGATATTGTCCTGCGATATTAATTATTCCAGGGAAGCATAGCAAATTATATATGTAATTTGTAACTGTCAGAAATAGGAGGCCAAGCCAGAGTGTCTTTTTTCTCCTCAAAACAATAGCTTTTGTTTACCTAAAATACTTGGATGTTCTCTTTGGAAGTGGAATCAAATACTTTATCTAAACTGTCAGCATTATAGATGGGGTCTGCGTAGAGAGATTTGCATAGCTTTTATCAAACTGGTGCAACTTAACTGATCCAATGTTTCATTTTTGGTTTAATTTGAGAAGAAAGGTAATAATTCAGAAGTGTATGAAAAATGTGCTGCCTTTCGCCCGTCTTTAAGTCAGATCGGCTTTCTGATTTGCATTGGGTGTTATTGAGATTTCATTGAAAGGGCTTTTTTTAAAAAAAAAAATGCAGATTGTTATAAGTTTCCTTTGTGTCTGCATCTGGCCCTCTCTCTGTAATATCAATATACGCTCCATGCAATTCCCATCCATTTGACATAAGCTATGCTTGACTTGCTTTTTATGAAGCTATGTGGCCTTTAGAGATTGCTAAACGACAAAGTTTGAGAGAGGCAAGAAAGAGCCTTCTCAACTGAAGCAACTCCAAATATGGACGCTCTCCACTTTGAGGCCCAATTGGCACCAACATTCATTTCATTTTGGCACGATTAAATAAAAACTGGGTTGTTGTAGGTTTTTCCGGGCTATATGGCCATGTTCTGGAGGTAATTTTTCTCCTGACGTTTCGCCTGCATCTATGGCAAGCATCCTCAGAGGTAATGAGGTCTGTTGGAACTAGGAAAAATTGGTTTATATATCTGTGGAATGACCAGGGTGGGACAAAGGACTCTTGTCTGCTGAAGCTAGGTGTGAATGTTTCAGCTGATCACCTTGATTTGCACTCAATGGCTTGGTAGCCCCTGGGGGGAATCTTTTGTTGAGGGTGATTTCATGTGCCTGTTTGTTTCCTCTCTGTTGTTTTTCTGCTGTAATTTTTGAGTTTTTTTAATACTGGTAGCCAGATTTTGTTCATCTTCATGGTGTCCTCCTTTCTGTTGAAATTGTCCACATGCTTCTCGTGGGTTTCAATGGCTTCTCTGTGTAGTCTGACATGGTGGTTGTGAGAGTGGTCCAGCATTTCTGTGTTCTCAAATAATATGCTGTGTCCAGGTTGGTTCATCAGGTGCTCTGCTATGGCTGACTTCTCTGGTTGGAGTAGTTTGCAGTGCCTTTCATGTTCCTTGATGCGTGTCTGGGTGCTGCGTTTGGTGGTCCCTATGTAGACTTGCCCACACGGTAGACTCCTGTCTACCAAACTGTTTCGTCCTCACTTAGTAACCTCAAATAATGGTGCACCTTGCTTTAAACAAACATTGTAAACACTGGGTTGAGGTGAGCTTTTCCAGGCTGTCTGGCCATGTTCCAGGAAGCATTCTCTCCTGACGTTTCACCCACATCTATGGCAGTCTTCCTCAAAGGTTGTGAGATCTGTTGGAAACTAGGCAAGAGGGATTTATTTATCTGTGAAATAATGTCCAGAGTGGGAGAAAGAACTCTTGTCTGCTCGAGGCAAGTGTGAATGTTGCAGTTGGCCACCATGATTAGCATTGAATGGCCTTGCAGCTTCAAATCCTGGCTGCTTCCTGCCTGAGGGACTCCTTTGTTGAGAGGTGTTAGCTGGCCCTGATTGATTCTTGTCTGGAATTATCCTGTTTATTTATTTATTTATTTCGGACATTTTTACCCCGCCCTTCTCAACCCCTGGGGGGACTCAGGGCGGCTTACAATTGGCAATCATTCAATGCATCATCATAAAATACAGAATAACGAATATAACAATTAAACATGAACATTAATAAACAAAGATTAAAACAGTATACTTACACTCTGATTAGCTATTGTCCGTCTGGTGGCTGTTTAGCTAGCCATCTACTAATGATTACTCCGCTTAACTTATCCAAATCTATTTCCAAGCCATAGTCAATTGTCCTTTAACCTGATTGACTGAAGGCCTGGTCCCACAGCCACGTTTTAACCTTTTTTCTAAAGGTGAGAAGGGATGACAATGACCTAATTTCCCCGGGAGCAAATTCCACAGATGGGGGGCCACCACGGAGAAGGCCCTGTCCCTCGTCCCCGCCAAGCGTGTTTGAGACAAAGGCAGGGCCGAGAGCAGGGCCTCTCCAGATGATCTTAAGCTCTGAGGTGGGACGTAGAAGGAGATACGTTCGGACAGGTATGCTGGACCGGAGCCATTATAGGGTTTTATAGGTCAAGACCAGCTCTTTTAGTGTTGCTCTTTATTTACTGTCCTGTTTTTAGAGGGTTTTTTTTTTAACACTGGTAGCCAGATTTTGTTCATTTTCAGGACAGTAAATAAAGCAAATAAACAAAGAGCAAACTATTTTAAAGTGGTCAAAGTGAAGGTCTGGAAAAGAAGCTTCTCTAAGGAACAACTGAAGGATCGAGTATATTTAGTTTGGATTACATTTTTTTTCATTTGCACCAAAAACCTTGAGTGCATCTACTCTGCAGAATGTATGCCCTTTGACGTACATGAAAATATGGGAGCTGTAGTTTTTAATGTTGTTTGCTTTTTCTGCCAAAAACCACTGATGCCTCATCAAACTACTGATCCCAGGATTCCAAAGCATTGAGGCCTGACAGTTAAAGTGGTATCAAACCGCATTCATTCCATAGTGTAGATGTACCCTTGGACAAAACTATTGGAGGGGGAGTGTACAAAAATATGTAAGCGTTTCCATGCCAAAAGAAAATCCAATTGTTACTTCAGACCTCTTGAATAAGCTTAATTTACAAACATTTATTTTAAAATGTTCTCATTGATTAATCTCATATAATTCTGCCTGAAAATTGGATCGATGCCTATATTTCACGATCTCCTATGAACAAAAATATAAGAGTTCAACTGGCATTTGGAAACATTCAGCAAAATTAATACAGAGATATATATTTTTGGTTCATTTCCTAAGCTGGTTTCTTATCAGAGACATCTTAAGCACACTACATTTTCGCCCAAACTTTAAAAGAGCTATCCAAGGAGGGTTGTTGGGAGGAGGGCTCAGTACCTAGAAGAAAACATTTAAATTTCTCATTAATACCAACAAGGGATTCACTGCCACACTAAGATGGAAGTCAACAGTTGTTACTACCCCAACAAATTGATAAGCTTATCCATTCTGCCAAGTTTATTGTAGTGCTGCTATACAAGATGAAGAGGTGGAAAAAAGTAGCTTCTTCTCCCCTAGTTCTCCACTGATTTAACACAAGGGACATCTACATGGACAAAAAAACCCTGGGTCTGGTGCTGGGTGCAGTATTTGCTATCTGCATCTGTCATCTACATGACCCTCCTTACCTCCATGCTCTTGTCACCATTGTTGTGGTAGCTATGGATGAATGAAGCAGAGAGTGTTTGAGGACCGGGACATCCGTAGGGGTACCAAAGTGCTTGTCTATAAAGCTATTGTCCTCCCAACCCTGCTCTATGCCTGCTAAATGTGGACTGTCTACTGACGTCACATGCAACTCCTGGAACAATTCCATCAGCGCTGCCTCCGGAAAATCCTGCAAATCTCTTGGGAAAACAAGCGGACAAACATCAGCGTGCCGGAAGAAGCAAAGACCACCAGCATTGAAGCGATGGTCCTCCAACATCAACTCCGCTGGACTGGCCACGTTGTCTGGATGTCCAACCACCGTCTCCCAAAGCAGTTGCTCTACTCCGAACTCAAGAACGGAAAACGGAATGTTGGTGGACAGGAAAAGAGATTTAAAGATTGGCTCAAAGCCAATCTCAAAAACTCTGGCATAGACACTGACAACTGGGAAGTCATGGCCCTTGAGCGCCCCAGATGGAGGTCAGCTGTGACCAGCAGTGCTGCAGAATTCGAGGAGGCACGAGTGGAGGGTGAAAGAGAAAAACGTGCCAGGAGGAAGGCGTGACAAGCCAACCCCGACCGGAACCGCCTTCCACCTGGAAACCAATGTCTTCACTGTTGGAGAAGATGCAGGTCAAGAATGGGGCTCCACAGCCACCTACGAATACACAAGGAAACCCATCATGGAGGACCATCTTACTCGTCCAACGAGGGATCGCCTAAGTAAGTAAGTAAGTATGCTGTTCACACTGGGGCAGATCACAGTGTGGCCGAACTCTACAAATAAGTAGCCAGTCATCTGACTATTTGTGACTCCATAACAGCATCACAAATGATGTTATGCTTTGTAAACATTGTACAGCAAACAGATCACTAAGATGAATCCCGATGGGATAAGAATCACCCTTTCTGATTGCTACCTCTTAATAATTTAACACTGTTGCCAATTTTTGGCCATTCAAAATAGGTTTCTGATTTTTACAGGTGCCTGATTGATACTTATTTACACCCAATAAGGAAGTCGTGAAAGGGTTATGCAGTAATTAAGTTCTATCTCTGCTGTCCATTCCTTGAATGTGAAGATAATTGCCGTCAGCTCTTATAAATCGTCAGCCAAATTCCACCAAGCAATAAACACAGTACTGTATCTTGGTAATTGTCTATTGACTGCACTTTCCAGTATGAATTAATTTTCAATTACAAAACTTGCTTTGTTCCTAGATCAGGCCAGGAACTTTCTAATTGAACTGACAAATATCAGGCAGAACAACATGCTCCCCATCAACCTTGGTTCTTGAAGAACCTGTCAACTCCTTCTTCTGTGCAGTTGGGGGTCAGAAGAAGCAATTAGCCATGGGGAAGTTCTTGGGATTCTCCTCTTCCCCCACAACGTGCTTCTGCCCAATGCTTTACTCCCAAATTCGGGTTCCAACAAAACATTGAGGGTGCAATATCATAGGGATACTCATGGGTGGAAATACTTTAGGGGTAAAAGATCCTGTTAGCTGAAAGATAGAAGAGAAAGCATTCTTGGTAACTGATCCAAGACTATAGAATTCCTTCCATTTTAAAGCATCATTGCCCTCCTTTCTGCACTCTTTCAACTGGTATCTTTTTTTTCTACCGGTAATCCTTTCTCTTTAGCCACACTGTTGAGTGTTAACTGTCTGTTCCAGAAGGTTTTAAAACTGGAATATTCTATTGCACCATCTTCACCACTACCATCCTCTTCACCTTGATCACCACCACTATTAATGGCCTTTCCAAAATTGCTTAAAATTAATGTTATTACAGGTTCAGCATCCCTTAACTGAAATCCTTCAGTCCTGATGTGATTTAAATTTTGGATGTATCTAGGTTGTATAATAAATGTTGTTTGGCACCACTTTGAGTGCCAGAGATCAGTACTATGGAATCATGGGAGCTGTAGTTTTACAGCTCAAAATCCAGCATAAAATGCCCTTCGGTGCACTTTATATCACCCTTTAGTGAAATTAATCCCTATTGTTTTGTCCCACCTGAAATCCCCTCCAGCTACACTACACTACTCATCTCACCTAAGGTTTTAAAATTTTTATCCTTTGCAATTGGCACTGCCCACTCTGTTCACACTACCTCTGAGGATGCTTGCCATAGATGTAGGCAAAACGTCAGAAGAGAATGTCTCTAGACCATGGCCATACAGCCCGAAAAAACCTACAACAACCCAATGATTCTGGCCATGAAAGTCTTTGACAATACATTAAAGTATTATTATTATTATTATTATTATTATTATTATTATTATTATTATTAAATAGTGATGATCCTTCAACAAACTACATGTCCCTACCCAGAATCAAGATGAAGGAATGGAATCTGGGACAACATGTGCACACAACTAGTGATCTATCAATGAGCTATTAATTTTCCCTTTATGTTTATACTGAGATTGGTTTGGGTAGTGTTATATTCTTATATTGTGTAGTCTTATATCCTAGCTTTAACATATCCTTCAATGAAGCAGTTTGTCCTCCATGCCACTGATTGCTTATCTCTGGGACTTTAAAAAGCTCCAAAAACCATCCACTGATCCTTTAATGCACTGTGTCATGTTTTTATCTCCCAGCATCCCTCTTAAGATCTTGGAAGGATAACTAACCTATTATTAGAAATATGTTTCTGTGTTCCCAGATACCAAAAAGGAAAGGATTTCATGAAGTCTGATTAAAAGAAAGGGTAGAAGAGAATCACAGCTGGCTCATGCAGATTCTAAATTTCTCCACATTTTTTTCAGTTTACATTTCCCCCAGCCTTTAAAAACTCACTGCATTTCATGAAAAAGCTTTGCACGATGAAGCAACATAAAGCAGGGAAACACGTGGGTGCAAAAACCCAGGGAAAAAAGCTCCTTATAAAAAAAATTGTTTGCCATTTGTGACAGCTGAAAGAAATTTACAATCCTTGCTTTTTGCTCTTGCAATTAAATAGTGGTGATTTTTAATCTCCTGTGTGCACACAAATACAGAGTATGAAGACAGAGACTTCTAGGAAAAAGGGGAAGAATGAGCCTTGGGTTTTATTTACTACTTTTAATCAACTTGGCTTTCCTTTAGTGTCTGCAAACTTTTAATCTCCCTTTTCCCCCAGTGCGGAAAGAAGTAATTCCATTCAAGTTGCATCTGTATCAAAAATTTAAAAAGTGGAAAGAAATGTGGCGTAAGTTTTTCTTTCTGTCTTTCTGCCTTTCTCTTTTTCTAGCAAACTCATTGCACAAATCACTTTGGAGCTGTTCTGTTCTCCAGATCTTTTACGGTTGTCTTGGATTTAAAGAGCATTCCCCCACAAGGTTTCTCTTTTCCTCTCACAAGGCATAAAAATCAGCACTGTAAAATGGCGCAAATTCACTCTGTGTTTTACCTCTTGCAGACCATCTGGTTCCCCATGAAATTTCACTCCAGAGTAAGTCAAGACTGATGTATCATTGCAAATTTACTCCTGCTGTGCACCTGCCCTTTTCTAACAGTGAAATGGATTTGTTCCCCTAAATTTGTGCTTCCTTGAATGTTTGAGATCCAAGCCTGACACCTGAGCATGTTGGATTGCAATATGCTTGGTATTTGCCTTTCCAATCTGATTTCCCTATTTGGTATTTGGCCATGCAAGATAGCTGACATATAATGCAATTTTCATTTTTCACAATATTTGAGAGTTGGCTTGCGATGGCATTTAATATCTGACTCTGGTGTGATAGACGGTGTTTCGTGGCATTTGGAATCTGACAGTTGACAGCTCCGGAGACCTCTGCCAAAATTCGACACAATTAAAAGGTGCCAGCAAACCTAAAGCTGAAATGCTTTAAATGGATGTTAAATTGAAGAAAAAGTCTTGCAGATTCACGACATGGGATTCAGTATGTCTCAAGGTCCTTACTGAGCTTAAGGGTGTGATAACAGCCTAGCAGATGCTGGGATAATTTGCTGACTTTAGTGCACTGTGTCTTTAACAAAACCTAGTAAGTACATGATGTAGAAGAAATGCCACATTTGACGTCAAGGAACAGTTTGGGTTGTCTTGTCTTGCACAATGTATTATATAATGCAGAACACATGAGCTTATGTCGCAGCTCTATTTACTAAAGATTAATGGTTATTTACTAAGGATTTATCACACAAAGGAGGCAAAGCAGCATTAAAACAGGACTGTCATCTTTGGCAAGTGACAAGATAGACTAAGGGAGGAACTAGCTTGCTTTCTACTGCCCCAGAGACTAGGGAGCAATATATATCAACTCTTTAAAAAGTTATTCCCCTCCCAAACCAGACGTGCTATTTTTCTCCTCCCAATTAAGAAGCACCCTTTTTTATCACTTTCATTTGTATATTAATTTCAAGCATAGACACCAAAGGTTTCTCAAACTCCAAAAATGCCCCCAAGTCTCCCAGAATGTGGCATCCTCTGGTGTAGTGAGTCCAAAGCTAGATGGATTCATGTTCTGACATTGCCTAAGGTGCATTCTTATGCCCCTTTACAGTAGGAGTGGACAAATCTATGTAAGTCTTAGACTCAGATGGCCATCCCTCAACAATGGCTATGCTGGCTGGGCCTGATGAAGGTTACACCCAATGGTAGCTAGAAGGTGATATGTTAGTTACTGTAGTTATAAAGTTGTTGCTATTTACCATCATATCAACTTGGATTTATGGTGACCCTATGAATGAGAGAGCTCCAATTATTTGCTTCCTTGCTCAGGTCTTGGAAATCCAGAACTAGCTTCCTTGATAGAGTTGATCCAGATTTAGTGCATTCTTCCTCATTTTCCTACTGTTTCTAGAATTGTGCATAGAATGTTTCTCTTCATTCCATCCATTCTTAAGTTACTTTCATTACCTACAAGAGTACGTACAAAACCCTGTACGGTTCCAGTCCAGTGTATCTGTCCGAATGTATCTGCCTCTACGTCCCACCCCAGAGTTTGAGATCATCTGGGGAGGCCCTGCTCTAGACCCCACTGCTGTCACAAGTGAGGCTGGTGGGGACGAGGAGCAGGGCTTTCTCAGTGGTGGCCCCTCACCTGTGGAACTCACTCCCAGGGGAAATCAGGGCATCATCATCCCTCCTCTCCTTCAGGAGGAAGGTGAAGACGTGGTTGTGGGACCAGGCCTTTGGGCAATCTGACAACTAGATAAGACAATCAGACGAGCAAAACTGACAGGACTGACGAAGTGGAATTGAAAATTAGAACTATGAGATAGCGAACGCTGACCGTTTAGGAGGAGGAATTGGGTTTGTATTGGTTTTATTGATTTTATTGATTTTTATTGGTTGCAATGCAGGAATTGTTGTTTAACTGTGAATTTGATGTAATTTTTTGTTTGATTGTTATATGATACGGGCATCGAATTGTGCCTTTGCTTTTGTAAGCCGCCCTGAGTCCCCTTCGAGGTGAGAAGGGTGGGGTAGAAGAAACTGAAATAAATAAATAAATAAATAAATACGTAATGAGAAGGCCCCTCCCAATACAAAAATCAGCTTGTCACGAAAGCAGGCAGGAACTGATGTTGGCTCTTAATCTGCTTTTCGGCATCATAGTTTAATCTTTGTTATTAATTCCCCAGCAAACAAAAAGTAAACCCACATTCCCTGAAAACTACTCTCCTTCAGGAGGTCATCGCAGTTCCTTACCTGGAAGTGGGAAGCCTCCTTAAAATGCCTTGGAAAGAGTGTGTGGCTGCTGCCGTGGTGCAGTCCAGGAGAGAAAGCACACACACCTGCCAGTGCCTGCAGCTGAGCTCCTCTAGAGTAAGAAACACAACTTATCTCCTTGCCTTGGAAACAGAGAATATGAGTGTGGCATGCAGGCCCAGAAAGCATGTGTGTCTGCCAGTGACTGCAGCTGAGCACCACTTCTAGCATAAGAAACACAACTTGCCTCCTTGCCTTGGAAACAGAGAATGTGGGTGTGGCATGCAGGCCCAGAAAGCATGTGTGTCTGCCAGTGACTGCAGTTGAACACCTCTCTAGTGTAAGAAACACAACTTGCCTCCTTGCCTTGGAAAGCATCTTTCTTCTAGAGTAGAAACAGCAGGTAAGAAGCCTCCTTAAAGTGCACACCTGTCTGCAGTTGAGCGCCTCTCCTCTAGAGTACAGACAGTTTAAATGCCTAAAATGATAGGGAGGTGTAACGATTCGCGAAGATGCCACTAATTTGTGAAGAGTTTGTAAAGGAGCCACCACTCTGTAAGGTAAAGGTAGTCCCCTGACATTAAGTCCAGTCATGTCTGACTCTGGGGTGTGGTGCTCATCTCCATTTCTAAGCCGAAGAGCCAGCATTGTCCGTAGACCCTCCAAGGTCATGTGGCCGCATGACTGCATGGAGCGCTGTTACCTTCCCGCCGGAGCGGTACCTATTGATCTATTCACATTTGCATGTTTTCGAACTGCTAGGTTGGCAGAAGCTAGGGCTGACAGCGGAAGCTCACCACTCTGTAAGGGCTTATTAAATTGACAGCGAAGCTTATATCTAATAATATCGATTTGGTCTTTCTTCTGTGTAGCATGACTTAACTTGGAAAGGAATTGTCTCAGAGACAAGGCTTTAGGAAAAACAGTAACAAGTTTATTGAAATGTAGAAGGAGCATGATGGTTTCAATGTAACTTAACTCTTAGAGGCACAAATCTTCAAAGGTTACATTTATAACATTCCTTAAACAACTCTGGGAAGAACACTTCCTTCCACTAAACATGTTTCAAACTTATTTTTCTTTAAACAGTGTTTCTTTCCTTAATAGGTTATTTCAGTTACAAGCTTATTCTTTCTTTGTGATGTTTCTGTTGCAATAGAGATCCTCACTGGGTTTCTCTCACCCTTTCTCTCATTCACTAACTATTAATATAATTAAGTCAACTCGACTTATTTAAACTACTCAGGCTAAAAGCCAAAAACTTCCTGATTCTCTCTACTATAGAATCAGCCTTTACCTGTAGTTTTTAAACTACAGATTACCTTCCTCGTTCTCACTACTCAATAGAACCAGCCACTCCTACATTTCACAGGCTGTAGACTAACTTTTAAAATGGCTGCCATGCCAAGTGGCAGTTGGCTCCGCCCCTGTTTCCATGGTAACCCAGCTCAACATGAGCTGAGCTGGCTACTATCCCCATTAGTTATGCAACTTTAAATACTTACTCTTTAAAACATCTATCTATAATTATACATAACTGCAAGTTAAA
Source organism: Anolis sagrei (assembly GCF_037176765.1). Lineage (NCBI taxonomy): Eukaryota > Metazoa > Chordata > Lepidosauria > Squamata > Anolidae > Anolis > Anolis sagrei. The sequence continues at coordinate 292,733,895 of NC_090022.1, read as the reverse complement.
AATTTACACTTCATCACAGGAAGGGAGACTGGGAAGACACCCCCCCCCCCCCTATTATGGGCTTATAGAAAATTGATTTTTCAGCACTCCAGAGCAAAAACAGATATCTGCCCTCCAGATTTCAGGAAGCTCCCAAAAACTGGAGCAGAACCCCCACTGAAAGCTGTGAGACAAAATGGGTCAAGGTTTACTATGAATGCACAACACTACTATTTTACACTTTACCTAGCATTATTCTCTTTTCCAATGAATCACCTCAGTTGCATTCAATTTCTGTATTTTGAAACTAGTATTTAGAAAGGAAAAGCAATGGCATTCTTTGAAGTTTCAATACAGATACGGATGATACTACAATGCTTACTCCTTAGGAGGTTTCTATGACTACAGTCAGACATGCATGGTCGGAAAGGACTAGTTTGAGCTAGTAGGAACTGCATTCCTTCTGAACTGATTTATGACATTTTTCTTATTGTACTTGATAAAAATATCTTAAAATTACTACCACCAAAAAAAGGTTTTGGATAATTCCAGTGCATTGGTTTATTCCACAGATATTACCCTAATGTTTATGGGGAATATCCAGAGGAGAACCCATATCTAGGTAATTTGTTCTCATAGTTAAGACATTCCTTCTAATATTCAAACAAAACTTATTGTCTTACAATTTAAATCATTAGGCTTCTCCCCTCCTCTTTATGAGGATGCAGACAAGGCAGTTAAAGTGGAATAATATTGCAACAGCTGTGCAGTATGACAGGCCCATGGTCTACCATACAAATCTCATATCCACAATATCCGATCCAATTCTTCTATTACTCTCCTGCCTTCCACCTCCATCTCTACAGAATCGAAAGCTTCTTCACTGGTTTCTAACAAATTGATTGGTCCTAATAAAAGTTGTTGTTGTTGTTCGTTCGTTCAGTCATCTCCGATTCTTTGTGACCTCATGGACCAGCCTGCACCAGAGCTCCCTGTCGGCCGTCACCACCCCCAGCTCCTTCAAGGTCAGTCCAGTGACTTCAAGGATGCCATCCATCCATCTTGCCCTTGGTCGGCCCCTCTTCCTTTTACCTTCCACTTTCCCCAGCAAAATTGTCTTCTCTAGGCTTTGCTGTCTCCTCATGATGGAGGACTTCAACTTTGTCTCTAGTCTCCTTCCCTCCAATGAGCAGCCGGGCTTTATTTCCTGGAGGATGGACTGGTTGGATCTTCTCGTAGTCCAAGGCACTCTCAGAACTTTCCTCCAACACCACAGCTCAAAAGCATCTATCTTCCTTCGCTCAGCCTTCCCTAAGGTCCAGCTCTCACATCCGTAGGTTACTACAGGGAATACCCTAATAATACCCTAATAAAAGTACAAAATGGCATTCAAATCTGTAGACCAGTATTGGTTTCCTTCAATATATCATTTCAAGGCATTTTCTAGGCCTTCCAGCAGAACTATATGGTAGTGTTGGGCTGGAAGTGTTTCATTTCAACACAGTTTGCTATTACCCACAGTTTCATGCATCCATGCAAAGATCGGGAACATTTCCCCAGATTTCAGAGTTGAGTCAACCTCCACCATTCTTCAGTTTTCTCTTTCTCTAACCCAAATTGGATTATGTAGAGAGGCTGAAAAATATTATAGCAGTGCACTCCGACTAACCCTGATATAGAGTCCTTCAACCTGACCATATTTCGTTCAGTATTAGAAAAAATGAATCGTGTCCATTTTCCTATGAAAAGCTGCCTCCTAATGGAATTTAACAAAATAATGGAGGTTAGCAACTGTGGCCTGTACAATTTGCTCCCTTGGTGTCCTACAAAGCCACAGATGACTTTTTGGTCATTTACATCTCTGACAAAATGCCATCCGGTTTCGATCCTCCATGGCAACTGTAAGGAAAATGACATAAACTCATTCACTTGCTGTGAGAAAGAAGAAAGGAAAGAAGAAAGGAAGGAAGGAGAAAGAGGAAGAGAGGGAAAGAAGGAAGAATGAAAGGATGGAAGGGAAGGAAGGAGGAAGAGAGAAACAGGGGGTTAAGGATGGGAGGGGGAGGGAAGGCGGGAGGAAGGAAATAGAGGAAGGAAGGGCAGGAGAAAGGAGGGAAAGAGAAAGAAGGAGGGAAGGAGGAAGGAAAGTGACATTGTTTTTGTTGCCCAAGTGACCTGGAACTGAGAAATCCCATCTCAGTAGAGTTCTTTAGTCCACAATATCCCAACAAATCACATAAGCATTTGTGTCCATTTCCCCAATAATCTGGTATTTTAATAGTGTGAAGGGAACAGGAGAATATTGTGAAATGCATTCACTATATCACTTATAACTGAGGAAGAACTATTTTCCTAAAAGAAGAACCAGTGTCATAATTCATTTTCTGGAACTTCAAGATTTTATTGCCCAAGGCAGGCAACCTATACGTTTCTGGTCCAACTTACCTGTCCAAATGCACCTCCCTCTATGAGTCTATAAGAGCTTTAAGAGTGACTGGGATGCCCTGCTCAATCTCTTCGCAAGTGCGATTGGTTGGAACGACAGGGCCTTCTCAGTGGTAGCCCTCAGTTGTGGAACTCCCTTCCCAGTGACATCAGGCAGGTCCCATCCCTCCTGGTTTTTAGGGGGAAAAAAACCTTAGGAATTGGCTCCTCTCGCAGGCATTTGGTGAATACTAAACTATGGAATGAGATTTTAACCATTTGAATAACAGACTATGGATTTTGGAAAACGATTTGGACATGAGATTATGACTCGGCATTTTATATGGTTTTAATCTGTTTAATTTATTGATAGGAGTTTTAATTGCTTATATGTTTGGATTGTTTATATTTTGATGAGATGTGTTTATTGTTTACCTTGCTAGCCAAGTTAACACTTTTGGCAAAAGTCAACTTGTGTACCTCTAAGGAATGTGGTCATCTCTGGCAATTTGATGCTTGTTTGATGCTTTGCTTCATGTTGATCTAATTTATTAGATAGATTATGTTGTACCTTTATTTTTAGTTGTTATGTTATAATTTGTTCTAATGGGTTATTGTTTTTCCCTATTCAGTATGATTGGTTGTTGTATCCAGGCATTTAATGCTTGACTTTTTGTGATTGGAATATACCCCGAGTCACTTCGGGGAGATAGGGCACAATATAAATATTTATTATTATTATTATTATTATTATTATTATTATTATTATTATCTATATGCTGGATTTCGTATAAAAAAATCACAAGTCGAACACTTCCCAAGCGTCTAGGACTGTGTGATGGACATCCATTGACAAGTGGACTACAGAATCAAAATACAAATGAACAATCACAGAAGCGGCAGAATTATTATCATTATCATTATCATTATCATTATTGGGATAGTGGCTACATATGATAAAGTCTGAAAACTTTTTTAAAATGCTTTAAAGCAGAATGCTGTGAAATGCAGAATCAATATTACTTCTCATCAAGGCAATACCATTTTCTTAAAACAGAATATTGTGTTATGAAGAACATATACAAGCCATCCCTTGAAATATGTGTCATAACTCACCTTCTGGAGTCTTAGAAACGTGTCTTATCAGGAACCGGTTCTCCCTACCATTCCCTGTCACTTCCTGATTTTAACAAAAAGGATCAAATTAAATTCTTTCTTCACCATGTATTGGAGCCGTATTCCTTGTAGCAAACTTCAAAGTTATAGTCCTGATTATTTTTGGGTTGTTGTAGGTTTTTTCGGGTTATATGGCCATGTTCTAAAGGCATTTTCTCCTGACGTTTTGCCTGCATCTATGGCAAGCATCCTCACTACCTCTGAGGATGCTTGCCATAGATGCAGGCGAAACGTCAGGAGAAAATGCCTTTAGAACATCACCATATAGCCCGAAAAACCCTACAACAACCCAATGATTCCGGCCATGAAAGCCTTCGACAATACACTGATTATTTTTGTTTTAAAGTACTAAAATATAAAAGTACTACATGAAATAAATGGCATATATATATCTTGCATATATATTAATCAAATCAATATGAATAGAACATATTAAATATAAACAACACTACTGTAATCTGGTAAGATACAATTAGATAAGAGCATCCCCAGGGCAATCAACTGCAACACCAGTGATAAATCAAAGAATAGGTTTCTTATAGCTTACTGAAGTTATTACAGTTGTAATACAAAACAATTATACCTTCAAGATTAGAAAACACAAATGGATACTCTGTAATTTATTGAAAGTATAATTATTTTATATTATAATGGCAATATATAGAAATTACACTATCAAGGCCAAGGAACAGAAATAGTTATAAATAACATATTAGCAAAACAGCAGAGAGGAAACAACCAGGCACATCTTAACACCTCCCAACAGAACAATTTCCCAGGCTCAGCCAGGCCTTCAAATGCTAATGAAGGTGGTCAGCTGAAACATTCACACCTAGCTCCAGCAGAGAAGAGCTCTTTGCCCCACCCCAGCCATTCCACAGATATATAAACCCATTGTCCTATTTCCAACAGACCTCACTACCTCTGAGGATGCTTGCCATAGATGCAGGCGAAACGTCAGGAGAAATGCCTCTAGAATATGGCCCTATAGCCCGAAAAAACCTACAAGAACCTAGTGATTCCAGCCATGAAAGCCTTCGACAATACATTGAACATATTATTTGTTGTTGTTGTGCTCTTGAAGTTGTGACCCTAAGGCAAACCTATCATGGGGATTTCTTGGAAAGATTTGTTTAAGGATGATTGTGCTTTTGTCTTCCTTGTGTTTTCCATGAGTTTACATGACTTTGAACCCTGGTGTCCAGAGCAGTGGTTCGATATTAACACCATTACTTCACACTGACTAATTATTTTTTATGTTTTAGCCAACCAAAAAAGAAAAGAAGAAAAGCATTGTTATTGGCCCTGCATCACCACCGAGGTTTCTTTAATGACTTCAGTTTTAGCATTTTTAATAATAATAATAATAATAATAATAATAAAATTATTTTTATACCCCACCTCTATATTTCCGAAGGGACTCGAAGCGGCTTACATGGGGCCAAACCCAATCAACAGAGTTAAAAACATAGCACATTAGAATGTATAACATCAATTTTAAATAACCTAAAACAAACAATTATAACAAAATACAAAACAAGCATCAAAACCAACAATAAGGTGGAATCATAGAATCATAGAATCAAAGAGTTGGAAGAGACCTCATGGGTCCAGTCCAACCCCATTCTGCCAAGAGGCAGGAATATTGCATTCAAATCGCCCCTGACAGATGGCCATCCAGCCTCTGTTTAAAAGCATCCAAAGAAGGAGCCTCCACCATACTCCTGGGCAGAGAGTTCCACTGCTGAACGGCTCTCACAGTCAGGAAGTTCTTCCTCATGTTCAGATGTAATCTTTACTCTTGTAGTTTGAAGCCATTGTTCCTTGTCCTAATCTCCATGGAAGCAGTAAACAAGCTTGCTCCCTCCTCCCTGTGGCTTCCTCTCACATATTTATACATGGAAAATACTCTCTGTCTATTTGATGCATACCTTGCATAATTTTATCCATTGCTATAATCTATCCCTCACCTTTGCTTTTATGCTGAAGAATTCCAAATACCACAAACTCTTCTCGTATTTGTTTTACTTCCATGATCATTGTGATTGATCTTTTCCATCTATTTAATTACTTTGTTGTGTGATTTCAGCTCCACAAAGACTGTGGGTTTGGGGCCCTGATGTGTCAACCTTTCCAGAAGGCTGAATGAGACACAGATGGGTCGAAAGCGTAATCAAAGGTTTATTCTCAATGGCCAGAGAGAATGTTAGCGTAAACAGCACTCTAAAGAACTGACATACTGCAATTGTGAATACAGTGCAAATTTATTACATTTGGCAGATATCCAAGATTCCTGTGCTAGCTCCATATTGGTATAGAAAGTATCCTGTTAGGATCTGCTCTGTTGTTGAACTGGGATTATCTCTGATGTCATTGCTGGTTGGTCTTTGTTGTGGCAGGAAACTTAAATAAACTATCATTGGATAACTTTGAGGAGTATGTCCATTTATTGATCTGCCCCTGAAAGGGGTGCAGACAAAAAGAAATGTAAGTAAGTAAGTAAGGCTTTGTTCCTATCTTGCCCTATCTCACCATGGGGACTCAGGGGAGTTCACAACATAAAAGGCAAACATTCAATGTTGTAAAAATTACGCAATAGACTTGACAATTCCAATAAGTAGAAACAAACATTCAACAATAAAAACTCATAAGAACAATAATTACCAAATTGCACAGAATTTTAAAAAAGTTAAAAACCATATCCAGATTCCATTCCTTATTACAAAAAGCCATATCTTTAAACATTCCCATATTTATATGCCTGGGTACATAGGAAGGTTTTTATTTGCTTCCTTAAAGAGGACAGCAATGGGGCCATTTTGATCTCTTTTGGGATGTCTTTGTGTGAGTATGCAACTTCAAGGTATCTGAAGATTTGTGGAAACCTCATTAATTTCATTACTTTTTTCAAGGCAAGTAATGCCTGAGGTGATTTTGTTAGCTCCTTTCTGTGAAATATAGTCTATAGTACCCGGTGTCTGTTGGTTGCCTCCCATCCAAGTAGAAATCACTAACCAGAACTGACCTTTCAAAGATCAGATGGGAATTTGTGCCTTTAGGGTACATTAAATACTTCTCCCCCAACTGCAAATCCCAGGATTTCATAAGATTCAGCCAAAGCAGGAAAAGTAGCCCAGAGCCCAAAAGTCAAGTCTGTTCCTGATCCAGCTCAGAATTCAAATCCATTTCTTTGACATCCAAGCAAATTAACCTGTGCTCATTCAGGAAAATAGAACTTGGCAGGTCCATACATCATGAGCTCTCTCCAAAGTCAGTGATTTGGACATGACCTTCTTAAGGTGATGATGCACCACAAAAGGGAAAGATATGTCTCTTTCTTGGAATTTCAGAATGCCATTGCACTAATTTAAAATAAAGTGCTTGTCTCCTTGTGGGACTGACTGAAAGATAGTACTGATGGTTTAACCCACTGGCATAGGAAAAGAACGTGTTACTCACCAGAACATCAGCCAGCTCCCTTATCTCTGAAAAGGTACAGCTTGCTATAATCTTTTATTCAAGCATATGCCATTTTTAAAATCAAGAATGACTGACAAGAATATTATGTGGTTATTTATGGAGTCCTCAGTAGCAACAGAAACTACAGTAGCAACAGAAACAGATAGGGAAAGCACTGAGGACATTTTTAATCCAGCAAGATATGAGGAGCAAAACAGCACTCTGCAAGTGGGCGGGATGGGAAAGGAACTCACCTTTTCCCCAAATGGGTGAAATGTGGAGATCCAAACTCCTTTGGGAAACTTGCTAAGGGAGAAAAATTGTAAGTCAACTGTGTAAGAGTTTCTGCGAATACATATGTTTGTATGTTCACTATGAACAGAAAATGGCAACTTTCTAAGGGGAAAAACCACTTGCTTCCATTATTATTTTGCTATGGTTAGAGGGAAAGTGTAAACAACAGAATGGTTGAATATTGTGGCTGCAAACTTCACCAATTTCAATGTTGTGAAAATCAAATATTAAAGGAACAGATAGTGAACAGATGATAGTCACTGGGTTGGGGCTGTAAGAGGGATTGTTTAAACCGTCCGAACCAAATAAAGTCAACAACTCTTGTGTTGCATGAGTGTCGTTCATTGTCATGAAGGAGACAGACTCTCACTGCCAGCATCCCACAACTTTTGTTTTGGATAACTCCGCAAAATTTCTTCATGGTCTCACAATATATTCCGTACCCATTTTGTCACATGCTGTCGTGACGTTATGTCCTCTCCATAAACTGAAATGATTTTGTGATGAATCGCAGCAGCATTCATACCCTTTGAGTTTAGGTGGCGTATTACAGTACGAACTTTGCACTTGGAGAGAAACAGAATGAGGACACTTATCTCTCACCTTCACCACAAGGCCAGTCAATGAGCTACTGGTGACTGGCACTGCTTGTTCGCTTCTGCTGGCTTTCCACTACATGGCAATGATACCAACTTCCCCAGAGAAAATTCCCTGTGAGAGTTACACACATTGTAACCTTACTGTCTGTATAACCCTATTATATAGTCATTTGTGTGTAAGATTCCTGGTTGCTGTTCAAAGGAGCCAAATTTTTTTCTGCTGTCCCTTTCCACTTCCATGATGTTGTTTGAAATCTTAGACAGAAAAAACAAAATGCAAAGATACAGAATGGGGGACAATGCCTGGCTCGAGAGCAGTACGTGTGGAAAAAGATCTTGGAGTCCTTTTGGATAACAAGTTAAACATGAGCCAACAATGTGATGTGGTGGCAAAAAAGCCATTGGTATTTTGGCCTGCATCAATAGGAGCATAGTATCTAGATCTAGGGAAGTAAAGCTACCCCTCTATTTTGCTTTGGTTAGACCACACCTGGAATATTGTGTCAAATTCTGGGCACCACAACTCAAGAGAGATATTGACAAACTGGAATGTGTCCATAGGAGGACAACTAAAATGATCAAGGGTCTGGAGAACAAGCCCTATGAGGAGCAGCTTAAGGAGCTGGGCATGTTTAGCCTGAAGAAGAGAAGGCTGAGATATGATAGCCATGTATAAATATGTGAGAGGAAGCCACAGGGAGGAGGGAGCAAGCTTGTTTTCTGCTGCCCTGGAGACTAGGATGCGGAACAATGGCTTCAAACTACAAGAGAGGAGATTCCATCTGAACACAAGGAAGAACTTCCTGACTGTGAGAGCCGTTCAGCAGTGGAACTCTCTGCCCCGGAGTGTGGTGGAGGCTCCTTCTTTGGAAGCTTTTAAACAGAGGCTGGATGGCCATCTGTCAGGGGTGATTTGAATGCAATATTCCTGCTTCTTGGCAGGGAGTTGGACTGGATGGCCCATGAGGTCTTTTCCAACTCTTTGATTCTATGATTCTATGATCTTGGGGTCCATTTCCCAGCATGCTGGTGCTAATCAGTTCCAATAGAATCATGAGGGCAGAATCAGAAATAGTTTATTGCTCCATTGGCCAAAAAAGGATGCCAGGGGAAGAATTCCAAATACAACTGAACCCACAGTTCCAGGCATGGGCATTTTATTGACATTTGAAAGAATAGACATTTGCTGTGATTGGTACAAAAGATCACCCACAATCAGGCCCGTAGCCAGGATTTCGATTCAGGGGGAAGGGCTGAGTTTGTTTCGGGGGGGGGGGGGGGGGGGGCTGAGTCTGAGTGAAAGAGGGTCTACACTAGCAAACCTTTTGTATTGTTACCCCAATACACCCATGCATATGGGATATACTGAGCATGGTGATCAGATCATGATATGAATAAACATAACAGTTTAAATAATGCACCAGTAAGGCCTTTTCTCAACCCCCCCCCCCCCCCCGGCTACATGCCTGCCCACAATCTTACTGGTTCAAAATGACATTTGTGGCCATAAGGTTTACAGTTTGTGGTTGGTGTACAGTATGGTAGGTAGCTCAGTAAACCTTTTTATTGGAAGAATTTGTGAGTCTGTCTTCTGTATCCATAGTGCTCCTTTCTGCTGGAGCTCATTAGTCTGGGGTGGGATTTCTTTAGGGGAAACTATGTTTGCTGGTAGATATCACCTGGCAGAGAGGAAGCTTTCCTTGATTGAGCGATGGGTGGTTATTCCAGAAGATGGGCTTGGTGAGGAGTCCATGGCGCTGGGTATGTGATCAGGGTGCCCCCAGCATCTATCTATCTATCTATCTATCTATCTATCTATCTATCTATCTATCTATCTATCTATCTATGAATGCTATGTGCATAATGAGTACCTTAAAAACAAAAGAACCAATGAATGAAATCACACCAAATTTGGCAGCAAAACCTCTCACTACACAAGGAGTGACCATCACTCAAAAATTATGATTTTTGTCATTTGGGAGTTGTAGTTGCTGGGATTTATAGTTCACCTACAATCAAGGAGCATTCTAAACCCCACCAACAATGGAATTGGGCCAAACATCCCACACAGAACCCCCATGACCAATAGAAAATTATGTGTTTTCTGGTGGTCTTTGGTGACCTTTCTGACACCCCCCTGGTGACCCTCCCCTGGGGTCTTGACTTCCCAGGTTGAGAAATTCTATCTTAAGGCCATCCAGTTCAACTCCCTTCACCAGGGTAAGAAAACATAATCAAAGCGCTCCTGACAAAGGGCCATCCAGCCATTCACACATACACACACACACACACACACACACACACACACACGTATATGACAGATGCAGTATCAAAGATTTGAAAGGGACCCCTAAAGAAGGGCGATGATATGTTGCATGTGCCAGAGTGGGCAAACCAGATACTCTCCACATCAACACTGGCAAAGAAACAGCAAGAAATACTGTTTACCCACAAGCATAAAGACATTGCATATATTAGAAAGCAACATTTTCTCATTACTTTATTTTCCAGATCACCAGACTGGGTCACAGCAATGCCTGGCAGGGGACAGCTAGTATATATATATAAGCAAACATACAAATATACACATATACACAAATATATGTACACACATATACACACACATAAAACACATATACACAGACTGGGCCACAGCAACTCATGGCAGGGTATAGCTAGTATCTATATATTCTGTCACTGGAGGCTTTGGCTACACCCTTCTGTGAATTCATCACATGGTGAGAAAGCTAGGAGGGGTTGTTGCTGTTGCTTAGCTGGGAGTCTTTTTTACCATCCCCATAGCTGTGTGGCATTACTCTAGGTCAGTGGTTCTCAACCTTCCTAATGCCGTGACCCCTTAATACAGTCCCTCATGTTGTGGTGACCCCCAACCATAATATTGTTTTCATTGCTACTCCATAACAGTCATTTTACTACTGTTATAAATCATAATGAAAATATCTGATATGCAGGATGCATTTTCATTCACTGGACCAAACTGGGCACAAATACCCAATACACCCAAATGTCAATGCTAGTGGGGTTGGGGGAGGATTGATTTTGTAATTTGGGAGTTGTAGTTGCTGGGATTTATAGTTCACTTATAATCAATGAGCATTCTGAACACCGGCAGCGATGGATTTGAACCAAACTTGGCTCCCATGACCAATGGAAAACACTGGAAGGGTTTGATGGGCATTGACCTTGAGTTTGGAGTTGTAGTTCACCTATATCCAGAGAGCACTGTGGACTCATGCAATGGTGGATCTGGACCAAACTTGGCACAAATACTCAATATGCCCAAATGTGAACACTGGTGGAGTCTGGGGAAAATAGATCTTGACATTTGGGCGTTTTAGTGGCTGGGATTTATAGTTCATTACAATCAAAGAACATTCTGAACATTCTGAACTCCACCAACAATAGAATTGGCTCAAACTTCCCACATGACCATCAGAAAATACTGTGTTTTCTTATGGTCTTTGGCGACCCCTCTGACACCCCCTCGCAACCCCCTCAGGGGTCCTGACCCCCAGGTTGAGAAACACTGCTCTAGGTCATTCATGAACGTCAATACTTTTGGAGTTCCCTTCTTCGGACAACAGTATAACCTCTGAAAATATATAACCTCTAGTATGGTTCACCATCAGAATTCTGGCATGCAAGGGGTTATGATGAGCATTTCGCAATTTATGATTGATATCTTGTATTAAAGAGGCCCAATGCAAAAATCTCCCAGGATGTAAACCAGTACAGAAAGAAGCCTAACACCTGCTCTGAAGTGACACCCACTCAAAGTTACTTTCTGCAAGGAAATGGGAAGTACACCTCAGCAGAGCACCAAGAGTTGAAGTCATAACCATCTTTTTGTGCACATTATGCTGATATCTGAAGTCGTTGCATTGACATTTTAACCTGGAGCTTGCTACCAAGAAGCTGTTTTTTCCTTATGCTTCTCTCACCCTCTTACAAATGGACCTATTTGTGAAAATTGCAGGCAGCAAGGCTTCTACCCTGACTTTTTTTTATGAAGTTGAATGGAAGAGCAAGGTACGATTTTTATGGAAGGCGCTATCAGGTAGATACACATTTGACACGGAGAGCGCTGAGTTATCAACTCCTGCCAAGGGCGGCCATATATTTCATGTAACTGGAGCAAAATGATATTTGACACTTCATTTCAAGACCAAGACATCTTGATGCTAAAGGAGAGGATGAGAGCTAGAGCTGAGAACATCCAATTTGACAAAATGGATGTTACTGGCCCGATCTTCCTTATCCCTGTAATTGTTGTGTGTTGCCAAGCCATTTCTGAATGATGGTGACTCTAAAGTGAACCTATCATGAGGTTTTCTACAAAAACCGTGTTCTGAGGACCTTCCTTTGAAGCTGAGAGTGTGCCACTTGTCCAAGGATACCCAGGGGACTTTCTTTCTAGGCATTTTATAGCTACTCAGTGAGTATTTTAATTTGTTGGAATTCTATATAAAAGATGCTCAGCATGTGCTAAATCACTGCTTGAGATGTTGGTGGGTCATGAAGGCTATCGCTATTGACCTTTAAGGAAGCACATTTGTTACTTGTTCTTTAAAAAGAACTCTTTTAATATTTCTAAAGTTTGTTTTCTGTAACCTGGAATTTTTCTCCTACTTGGACCACAAAGCCCATTATTTGATTTCGCCTTGGAATTGTGGAAGCCCAACACATGTGGGAGTTGCTAGGTTGAGAAAAGGATGAGTCATTACTTAAAACCTTTTCAGTTCAGTCTGTCATCCCTCTGCATCCCTCTCTTTTTTTCAGCCCTCAACATTATATGTAGTCTGTACCAAAAATAATTAAAATGATTTTATTGTGCACCACAGAAGGACCAGAAAAGTAAAGTGGGGGTTGAAGTGGGAGGAAGGATAACCCAGGCATACAGTTTGACCTTTCTCAGTTGAGCACACACCTTTGTAGCGGGTGGTAGGTTAGCAAAGCATGTAGCAGTTTTTGTGTCTTGTCACAGGCAAAAATGCAGAGAAGTCTGGAGCAATGTCCTTCAACTTCAAGAACTCAGAACCATGTGGATTGTATGAAGGTTGTCCTTAGTTCCATGTGACTTCTTTCCCCAGTTTCATAACCTACTTCAAAGGACATCACTTTGAGACAGCTAAAAACATTCAGGTAGCTGTGATGAGAGCAACACCGCAAGTGAAGACTTCCTTCATTATTATGAAAAGTGGCAGCAATGCTGGAGTCGTTGTTTCAATCCAAAGGAGACTATTTTGAAGGGGATAAACTATATTTGCATGTATGTTCAATTAAAAATGTTCCTACTACTTTTGGGAAAGACTTTTGGTCTGTCCCATAATCACTCACCTTGCCTGTTTGATTACCTTGCCTGTTAAAGGTTAGTAAGAAATGATTTGCACCCAAAACAAAAAACAAAACAAAAAAAACCCAGTAAGTACATAACTACAAATATCTGTCAATTAATCAATAATGGGTCCAGTACATCTCCCATATTCCTAGGTCTGATATCTTCAGTATTCTTTATCCACATCTGACAAAATATATCCTTTCTAGACATTTTCTAGGTCCACCAGTATCACTCTATGGCAGGGGTCCTCAAACTAAGGCCCGGGGCCCGGATACGGCCCTCCAGGGTAATTTACCCGGCCCTCGCTCAGGTCCGAAACAACTTGAAAGCACACAATAACAACAACAATCAGATTGAGCACCCAACCTTTAAGCCACCCTTACTGTCCACCTAAGCAGTTTGAAAACAACTGAGCTGTGAGTAGAGAAATTAGGCACCCCTTAAAGCGGGGAGTTATTTTACAACACCATAAAAATGCTGGCGATCAAAGAACAAGGAGGAAATAGATCAAAAGGGCTCAGCATCATAATGGATGAAGTGATAGCACCCCACTATGGCCAGAATTGAACATAACTTCCTGGTACCGAAGTTAGAAAATGTCAAAATGCCTCTATCTGTCTGCCTGCCTGTCTGTCTTGTATGTCTAAAAATGGCATTGAATGTTTGCCATGTCTGTGTGTGCATAGTGATCCTCCCTGAGTCCTCTCTGGGGTGAGAAGGACAGAATATAAATACTGCAAATAAATATACCCTTGTGCTGCTGAACTGCTGACCTGAAGGTTGGCAGTTTGAATCCACAAGATGGGATGGGTGAGCTCATGTCTATCAACTCCAGTTCCTGTCAATCTAGCAGTTTGAAAACATGCAAATGTGAGTAGATAAATAGGTACTGCTTCAGCAGGAAAAGGCAAAGAAACGCTCCAAGCAATCTTGCTGGCCACACACCCAGGAGGTGACAACGCAGGGTCCTCAAAATGGAGAAAACACCTTCCTAGAGCCAGAGATAAGCACCACCTCCAGAAGCTGGAAATGAAAGGAGAAGCCTCTGCCTTTGTTTGTGTTTGTGTGCCACTGCATATGATTGTAAAGGCATTGAATGTTTGCCTGTGTATGTAAATGTTGTAATCTGCTCATTGTAATCTCCCTCATTGATAAGCAGGTTGTACTGTATTTAGTTTTCCTTGGCCCTTCTTTCAGTGACCTTGTGAGTTGGAACTTTAATCTTCATAACATAATAATAAAACTGTTGCATTAAATTATTGCTGGAACGACTGGTATGCCTTCCCCTTTTACAAAAAAAAAAAAAACCAAAAAACCCCCCCACACAATTTAATAAGATTTATTGGTTGGCTGAAAACATTGAAAGAACTTTTTTGAGTTGCAGTACTGGTATTCCTTAAAAAGTGACATGAATAGATTTCTTTGAAAAATGTACCCATTGGTCTCATCTGTCTATGGATCTAAAATTATTTGATGGCACTATTCTCTATTTCTTTCCAAAATGGACTGAATAAAATGTTCAAAAATCAATTATGTCACGTACAAAATGAAACTTTATTCTATAAATCTTAACAATTTTTATCAGATCACCTTTGAACCTGCTGTCTTTCTTCCCAGCTGCTTAAACTATGCTTCTCCTGCTCTTACTGCTTTCAAATTCTCTTCCATCAACACTCTTTCCTGCACCTTGGTGAAAGTCCTCATTTGTCTCCCCCTCGGTAGCCCCGGTAGCTACTTTGGGTCTCAATTAAGAGAGAAAGGTGGGGTGGTGATAATAGTAGTAGTAGTAGTAGTAGTAGTAGTACTAGAAGAAGAAGAAAGATTCACATATTTGACAGGTCACAATAATAATAATAATAATAATAATAATAATAATAGGAAAAAGGGAAAAAGTTTGGATTATTGATGTTGCCATGCCAGGTGACAGTCGCACTGAGGAAAAACAACAGGAAAAACTCAGCCGCTATCAGGATCTCAAAATCGAACTGCAAAGGCTCTGGCATAAACCAGTATAGGTGGTCCCAGTGGTCATTGGCACACTGGGTGCTATGCCAAAAGATCTCAGCCAGCATTTGGAAATAATAAACATTGACAAAATCATGATCTGTCAGCTGCAAAAGGCCACCTTACTTAGATCTGTACGCATCGTTAAAAATACATCACACAGTCCTAAATGCTTGGGAAGTGTTCGACTTGTGATTTTGTGATACGAATTCCAGCATATATATATATATTATATATATATATATATATATATATATAAATTATATATATATATATATATATATATATATATATATATATATATATAATTTCCTGTGACATACTGTGTTTTTGTGACAGAATAATAATAATAATAATAATAATAATGAAAACAGACCTGGAGGGCCTGATTCTTGCAGCCCAAGAACAAGCCATTATCAATCAATGCCATCCACGCCAGAATTGAAAAGTCAATGACAGATTCCAAGTGCAAACTCTGCAAGGAAGCAGATGAAACAATGGATCACATACTCAGCTGCTGCAAGAAGATCTCGCAAACGGACTATAAGCGGAGGTATAACTCCATTGCACAGATGATCCACTGGAACTTGTGCCACAAACACCATTTGCCTGCGACAAAGAACTGGTGGGATTACAAGCTGGAAAAAGTTACAGAAAACCAACACGTCAAACTACTCTGGGACTTCTGGATTTGGACTGACAGAGTTTTGGAGCACAAAACTCCTGACTTCACAATCGTGTTAAAAAAAAGTATGAATTGTCAATGTTGCAATCCAAAGCGACAGCAGGATTGAAGAGAAACAACTGGAAAAGCTGACACAATACGAGGATTTAAAGATCGAACTGCACAAGCCAGTAAAGGGGGTCCCAGTAGTGACTGGCACACTGGGTGCAGTGCCTGAAGACCTTGGCCTGTACTTAAACACAATTGCCACTGACAAAATTATCATCTGTCAGCAGCAAAAGGCCACCCTACTGGGATCTGCACACATTATTCGCCGATACATCACACAGTCCTAGACACTTGGGAAGTGTCCGATGTGTGATCAAATACAAAAGCCAGCATAGTGATCTTGTTTGCTGTGTACTTATCTTGTTATGTATCTAATAATAATAATAATAATAATAATAATAATAATAATAATAATACCTGCATTATTCCATGGTTCCTTTGCATCTCTAGATGGGTATGTGTCTCTCAAACATCTGTGCTGATATCATGATTTTTAAATTATCATTATTTTATATAGTGGATTGATCATATTCCTTTCTCTCATCTTTTCTTCCCTGGATTATTGTATCATTTATGGCCCTACATGCAATTATTCACGCTAGGAAAAAGGTGCCATGCCCGCAATGTCAGTTCCTTTCATTCTGTTTGCATTTCATGTGTCACATGCAGACACATTTCATACATCTTAATTATGTGATTATCTCCTATGATGCCAAATCTCCCAGTCTCCTGGGAGGAGGAGGAAGAGAATATTATGGAAGATGGGAAAAGAGGAAGTCAAAACTCATCAAGCCATTTTCACATTTGCTTTCTCTATTGATTTACTGAAAGATTATTATTGTGGTCCTTCTACCGACTTTTCTCATTAGGGACTTATTGATTGTCAAAGCCTCATTATTGCGGCGAATGTCGGAGTGCATTTGGGGAAGGTGGGAGGTGAAATGGATAAAAGAGACATATTAAAATCTGGAAATTTATGAGGACGCTGTTTGCTAAATTGAGCTCCTTTCCATGGGACCCTGACTCAATTTTAAGCTTTAAAAAAATTAATTAAACCTTTTCCACAATTGCCTCTTGCCTTTTAATAAGGTCAAAGAGGGAATATATGTCTCTTTTTTAAAACTCATAAAACAAGCATTCTGCAAATGATTGAAAGCACAAAAACCCATCTGACAATTTTACTGCAGAATGGATGTGCATTTAACAGTCTTCCTAGCTTATCTGTAGAAGAGGAGAATGGCTGATTCAAAGGTGTTAATTCAGCAATGGCTATAAAAAGCCTCTGTCTGTCCCAGAGAGCATCCTTCTTTTGCAAAGTTCTCAAGCTGGAATTTGAAATGCAATCTTAAGTTTATAGTAAGTTTAGCGTTTCTACCCAACACATATCTTTATCAAATTATCACTTTTCCACTATCTAGACACACTAGAGAATGAATCCACTTTAAATCCAGTTTCTGCCTGCTGCAGAATTCTGGGATTTGTAGTTTAGGGAGGAGTCTTTAACAACCTCACAAAACAACAAACCCCAGAATTCTGCAGGAGGCAGAAAATGGATTTTAAGTGGATTCATTCTCTAGTGCAGTGTTTCTCAACCTGGGGGTCGGGACCCCTGAGAGGATCACGAAGGGGTGTCAGAGGGGTCGCCAAAGACCATCAGAAAACACTGTATTTTCCAATGGTCATGGGGATTCTATGTGGGAGGTTTGAGTCAATTCTATCGTTGGTGGAGTTCAGAATGTTCTTTGATTGTAATGAACTATATATCCCAGCAACTACAACTCCCAAAAGTCAAGGTCTGTTTTCCCCAGGCTCCACCAATGTTCGCATTTGCGCATATTGAGTATTTGTGCCAAGTTTGGTCCAGATCCACCATTGCATGAGTCCACAGTGCTCTCTGGATATAGGTGAACTGCAACTCCCAAACTCAAGGTCAATACCCACCAAACCCTTCCAGTGATTTCCGTTGGTCATGGGAGTTCTGTGTGGCAAATTAGGTTCAAATCCATCGCTGGTGGAGTTCAGAATGCTCTTTGATTATAGGTGAACTATAAATCCCAGCAACTACAACTCCCAAATTACAAAATCAATCCTCCCTCAACCCTACTAGCATTTACATGTGGGTGCATTGGGTATTTGTGCCCAGTTTGGTCCAGTGAATGAAAATACATCTGGCATATCTGATATTTACATTATGATTTATAACAGTAGTAAAATGTTATGAAGTAGCAACAAACACAGTGTTATGGTTGGGGGTCACCAAAACATGAGGGACTGTATTAAGGGGTCACGGCATTAGGAAGGTTGAGAACCACTGCTCTAGTGTGATGTCGTAAGATATTGTTGATGTCATTCTAGGTTGCATCAATAAGAGTCTAATGTCTAGATTAAGTATGGGCAAATCCAGGCCCAGGGGCCAGATGCAGCCCTTTGGGGTCTTTTCTCAGGCCCTCCTCTCTCATCATCATCCTATCCTTCCTTCCTTCTCTTTCATTCCTCCTTCCACCCCTCCCTTCCTTCCCTACCACCCACTTTCTGCTTCCATCCATCCTTCCTTCCCTTCCACCCTATCATCCTTTCTTCCTTACCCCTTTCCTCCCTTTGGGTGGGCTCTTTTTACCCATTATGGTAGAAAAACAATAAAAAGTATTAAAAAATGAGTTGTGTTGAAAAAAAAACAAACCTTGTATGCCATAAAATCATTTTTTGATTTGGAAAGCTAAATTCATATTAAACCAGAAACTTTTTTAAAAATCATATTATCCATTTTGCATGCTTGCAGTATTAACAAATGAATCTAGTAAAATATCTGTAAAGCTGATAGATGACAGTGCCTGAATTCCTGCTTAAAAAGGACCAGAAGACAGAATAATAGTTTGTATGTCTCTCCCTTCCCCTTCTCTTGCATCAGAGGGCTACAGTCAGGCGGTTACAGCTTCATTCAGGAGAATGACCAAGCAGGGTCTGTACCTCTCCTGACGACAAAGACCTTGAAGCAAAAGATGAGTCACCGGACATTGATGCAAAGAGATCGCAGCAAGTGACGGAGGAGAAGACTTAAGAATGCTCTGTTAACTATACGCCTCCTTCATCATTTCTGTTATATAAAGTCATTGCTGGTATCTTGCAGTCCTAAAGAGATACACTCTGTTTCTGGTGGAAGCAAGGGCTCTGGAAGCATTAGTATATGCAGATACTCATTCATGGAGTCAACTGACCAGAGACTTTTTTTGGGGTGGGGGGGGTGGGGAAGAGGTGATCCATGTTGACTATTACCCTGTTCAACATATTTATTAATGACTTAGATGAAGGGCTAGAAGGCAGGATCATCAAGTTTGCAGACGACACCAAATTGGGAGGGATAGCCAATAGTCCAGAGGACAGGAGCAGGATTCAAAACGATCTTGACAGATTAGAGAGATGGGCCAAAACTAACAAAATGAAGTTCAACAGTGACAAATGCAAGATACTCCACTTTGGCAGGAAAAACGAAATGCAAACATACAGAATGGGGGACAATGCCTGGCTCGAGAGCAGTACGTGTGAAAAAGATCTTGGAGTCCTCGTGGACAACAAGTTAAACATGAGCCAACAATGTGATGTGGCAGCAAAAAAAGCCAATGGGATTTTGGCCTGCATCAATAGGAGCATAGTGTCTAGATCTAAGGAAGTAATGCTACCCCTCTATTCCGCTTGGGTTAGACCACACCTGGAATACTGTGTCCAATTCTGGGCACCACAATTGAAGAGAGATATTGACAAGCTGGAATGTGTCAAGAGGAGGGCGACTAACATGATCAAGGGTCTGGAGAAAAAGCCCTATGAGGAGCGGCTTAAAGAGCTAGGCATGTTTAGCCTGAAGAAGAGAAGGCTGAGAGGAGATATGATAGCCATGTATAAATATGTGAGAGGAAGTCACAGGGAGGAGGGAGCAAGCTTGTTTTCTGCTTCCTTGGAGACTAGGACACAATGGAACAATGGTTTCAAACTACAAGAGATTCCATCTGAACATGAGGAAGAACTTCCTGACTGTGAGAGCCGTTCAGCAGTGGAACTCTCTGCCCCGGAATGTGGTGGAGGCTCCTTCTTTGGAAGCTTTTAAACAGAGGCTGGATGGCCATCTGTCAGGGGTGATCTGAATGCAATATTCCTGCTTCTTGGATGGTCCATGAGGTCTCTTCCAACTCTTTGATTCTATGATTCTATGATATTGTTTTGATTGTTAGAGAAATTTTCCTCAATTATGATCCAATTGACTATATATATAAATGGTTCGAGCCCCACCTATCTCTGCATTCACATCTCCCCCTACGAACCCCCTACGGACTCTTAGATCTACTGGGGAGGCCCTTCTCTCGCTCCCACCACCGTCTCAAGTGTAGCTGGTGGAGATGAGGGAGAGGGCCTTCTCCGTAGTGGCCCACCGCCTTTGGAATACCCTCACCAGAGTGAAAAGACAAGTCCCGTCACTTGCTTCCTTCCACAATGACCTGAAAACCTTGTGGATCCAGCAGGCTTTTGGAAATGATTAACCCAGGAAATAATTAACCCTTTGGTACTAGCCCTGGTCCAGCACTATTATAGCTATTCAGCAGGCTCTGGAAATGAAGAGCCTCAGGCACCACCATGGCCATTAGTTATAGCCTTGTCATGCACTTTACCCATTTTTCTGGGCCTATATTTTCCCGGTTGGCCTCTTGTATTTATGCAGCAAACCTCAAAAATAAATAGCTCCAAATCCCACCCGGACCATTAGGTAGGCCATGCTTGTACTTTACCCATTCGTTTGGCCCTAGTCTACTTCGTTGTACTAGCCTAGCCCTCTCATTGTTGTTGAGGCCCACTTTGGAATCTTGGCCATTGAAAGATGAGCTGCCCAATGGAATTAGTACTGAAGTGGCTTTTTAATTTTTAATAAGTATGAATGTTATATAGTACTATGCCTATACTTACTTACTTAGGCGATCCCTCGCTTTCCGAGGATGATTGTCTTCCAATATTATTGTGGGTCCGTATGTGGCTGTGGAGCCTTATTCTTTCTCTGCATCTTCTTCCACAGTGAGGGCACTGGTTTCCAGGTGGAAGGCGGTCTCGGCCGGGGTTGGCTTGACGCGCCTTCCTCTTGGCACGTTTCTCTTTTTCACCCTCCACTCATGCCTCCTCAAATTCTGCAGCACTGCTGGTCACAGCTGACCTCCAGCTGGAGCGGTCAAGGGCCAGGGCTTCCCAGTTCTCAGTGTCTATGCCAGAGTTTTTAAGGTTGGCTTTGAGCCCATCTTTAAATCTCTTTTCCTGTCCACCAACATTCCGTTTTCCGTTCTTGAGTTCGGAGTAGAACAGCTGCTTTGGGAGACGGTGGTCGGGCATCCGGACAACATGGCGGAGTTGGTGGCGGAGGACCATCGCTTCAATGCTGGTGGTCTTTGCTTCTTCCAGCACGCTGACGTTTGTCCGCTTGTCTTCCCAAGAGATTTGCAGGATTTTCCGGAAGCAGCGCTGATGGAATCGTTCCAGGAGTTGCATGTGACGTCTGTAGACAGTCCACGTCTCACAGGCATAGAGCAGGGTTGGGAGGACAATAGCTTTATAAACAAGCACCTTGGTATCCCTACGGATGTCCCGGTCCTCAAACACTCTCTGCTTCATTTGGAAAAATGCTGCGCTTGCAGAGCTCAGGCGGTGTTGTATGCTTATACTATGCTTATACATTTTATATGCAAGAGATAAGATGTGGCAGTGAGATGCATGAAGCAGGAGGGACATAACACCCTTTAGCATCCCATACACAAGAGAATAAAATGTGTACTGACACACTAGAGTGTCTTCATAATTATATTCACAAGAACCTGGGAAAAATTCAACATAAAATCCATGGTAAAGGAAAAAATCAGGACAAGATAAAAATAAAATAAAATAAATAAGAAATAACAATCCATTCCCAGATAAATCCAATCCTTTTGTAGTATCAGAAGCAATCTACACATTAAACAAAAATGTATAATTAAGCCTCAGCAACCAATGTTGGGTAGCAACCATTTCAAAGAGAGAGAGAGAGAGGTGGCTACATGTGATATTTTCCCTGCTCACCATTTTCTTCTCCAAAATTATCCATGCATTTACAAACTTAATTTGTTGAGTGAGGGGAGCAGTTTGTGGGGAAAGAGACAGCAAGGTGTGAAGGAAGCAAACATAATCCACTCAAACTCTAAATTGTCTCCTCCCAAAGGAATGGTTTATTATTTATTAATTAAAATCGTTGCTTCCTTCTTACATCTGCTTGCATATGTTTGGTTAAGCCCTCAATAATTTAAGACTAGTCAGAGGAAGGGAAATGGATGAATATTGACATTATCCGTATTGTTCCAGGAATGATAAAACAGTAACAGAGTCATCCTTTTTTTCCCCAACCCAGTCTACCTCTTAACTTTAGCTTGTGTCTGACCTTCTTTAACGTATTCTACCAAGACCCGTATATATTGATGGAATTATATAGAGAACACTAGATCCACAACTGAGACAGGGATCAACACTCTTAAAACTGAATGGAAGAATTAAACTAATATTTACTACTTTCACAGTAATCGAAAGGTTCATAACTTGTTGGTGGACTATGTCAATACTATGAACTTATCACTAAAGTGATTATTTATTTATTTATGGCCCTTTTCTAAATAATGGGGCTTAAGGCATTTTACAAGTTAATAGAATCCAGATTGGCATCCCATATTGCAGGTAAAAATTAGCAAGCAATGGTTATGGGTTTGTAACTGCTCCGTATCTGGTTATACTATGTATTCATAATAAGCTGGTGCAATGTTTCCTTAAACTCCAAGGAGCTTCTCTGGGCAATGAGTTTTCCATGCTTTGCTGGTGATCACGGTGCAACAGAACGAAGTTTCCAGTCTTTTCTTACCTTTGACAAAGATTGAATCTACACTATGACGACGCAAGTGGCGCCATCTATGTGAAACTGTTAGTTGCCCGATTTAAGCTGTTGTATCATGCTTAATCCTGCCCCTTTTACCCTGCTTATGTATAGTTGTGTGGATTGGTTACTTATAGCTGTCAATCATTACTGTTTGGCTCCACCCCTTCCTGCAGGAGGGGAGAGCTTCCTTTTCTTTTTCATTCTGCCATCAGAGTTCCTACCATATGGACGTGAGTAAGAGACTTGACTCTAAAAGACCCTGATTTAAGTTACCTCTTAGCATCAACTCTGAGGTTTTTTACCCTTGGGGCTCATGCTTTATGTCCAGATCATCCTGGACAACATTGAGGAGACCCAAGCGCCTTCAAACCGGTTCTTTTGGCACCAAAGGAAGATCCTGAGTCTTCAAAACATAGGCCATCTGAACTGGGGTTGTGGTTTGCTCCGGCATTCACAGCCATCGAGGAAAGAGGAAACTTGGTGAGGCTTCTCAGCTTCAAACCCCTTGGACCCAGGACTAATTAAGACTGTAACGTATATTTTCCTTCACCCCTCTGAAGTTTTCCAGCTCATTGCTTTAAAGAAATGACTTTGTGATAAATAAAACTTATTTTGAGTTATTTACAGCGTTTTGAGTTCTTGAAAGTTCCTGTTTCCTATAGGAGGGCAAGAAGCAATCCCCTGGGGAAAAGATGCCACGTCCATCCCTCCTTTATTGAGAGTAATAGCCCCCAGGCCCGACGGCACATCCACTGCCCTATATCCCAAGATCTAATCCCAGATTATCTGCTTATCCCAGATTATCTGGCAGTGTAGACTCATACAATCCAGTTCAAAGCCAGCAACATGGGAGGCTTCCTGTGTTGCATAAAAAACAATGGGGGGAAGCCAGGCGATGATACTTCCCCCATGGATAAGGTGAGCGGTGATGTGGGAGATGGGATGATGGGTTCCCCACACCCCATGCTGGGCCCCACTGGATTCACCATGATCCATGAAAAATTCCCCACCTGCCATTGCCCAAATCGGGGTCCTCAATGTGATGAGGTCCCAAGGGATGACAGTTAGTTACTGATTTGCAGCTGAGGACTTTGCTGCACGAGGTTAATAAAGCACAATTATACCAGGAGTTTTAGTCTGTGATGATGGTGGTGATGATGATGATGATGATGATGATGATGATGATGGTGGTGATGGTGGTGGTGGCTACAACACTGTTAATGCTTCCAAGATAGGGGGTATGAGTCATTGAGGTCTCAAAAATGAGTTTGGGGGCAACTTGATCTCACTTTCACCATCCCCATCCATTCCTTCCTTACTGAACTTACACCCTTGAGTGCTGGGAACCTTTCAAATAGTACAATTATAGCACTATGACTGCAGTTTAACTGCCATGGTTCAATCCTATGGATTCCTGGGATTTCCAGATATCCATCCTTATACTGGCCCTGAGAGGTGTGTCTCCAACCTCATCTTGAAAACTACCAGCAATGGAGAGTCCACCACCTTCAGGAGATGTGTATTCCACTGTGGAGCAACTCATATCTTCAAGAAGTTCTTCCCATGTTAGCAGCTGAGGACTTTGCTGCACGAGGTTAATAAAGCACAATTATACCAGGAGTTTTAGTCTGTGATGATGGTGATGATGATGATGATGATGATGATGATGATGATGATGATGGTGGTGATGGTGGTGGTGGCTACAACACTGTTAATGCTTCCAAGATAGGGGGTATGAGTCATTGAGGTCTCAAAAATGAGTTTGGGGGCAACTTGATCTCACTTTCACCATCCCCATCCATTCCTTCCTTACTGAACTTACACCCTTGAGTGCTGGGAACCTTTCAAATAGTACAATTATAGCACTATGACTCCAGTTTAACTGCCATGGTTCAATCCTATGGATTCCTGGGATTTCCAGATATCCATCCTTATACTGGCCCTGAGAGGTGTGTCTCCAACCTCATCTTGAAAACTACCAGCAATGGAGAGTCCACCACCTTCAGGAGATGTGTATTCCACTGTGGAGCAACTCATATCTTCAAGAAGTTCTTCCCATGTTAGTTTCCCCTGAATTCTGTCAGCTGCCTTGCTGTTAACAGCTGTTCCTTTCTAATCACTGTTGCTCCATTCTCCAACATTTCCTCATAGGCATTTGTTTAGAGGAGACCTGAGCTGTCAGAGAATGTAAAGCCCAAATGCCATCTTGAGATGTGTTCTCCCCACCACCACTGTTGCCACAGTAACCATTCATGGGCTGTAGCAAGCATGGAGCATAGGAGGAAGTCCACAGCCAAGATAATTCATCATGTTAGTTTAGGGAGGAACTGCTCTGGCATACCAAATGACTGATACAGTGTAATGCAATTGAAGATGGCTTGTGATTGATTAACAGAGCTGGAGAAGCATACGATGCAGCCCTTACCAGATGGATTTGCATCTGGTTGAAAAGCAGAGCGAATGCAGGAACAAGAAATGATTACTGGGCATCATATTAGTGGAATGTCTCATCTGCATTGGGTATTATTTTAAAGATACTGTTCATTGTACTGAGCTCTGTTCCCTAAGTGAGAGAATCATAGAATCATACAGTTGGAGGAGACCAAAAGGGCCATCCAGTCCAACCCCCTGCCATGCAGGGAAGTACAAGCAAAATACAAAATAGGTGAGTTGGATGGATTCTTCTGTGTTTCAGATAAAGCCCTAATTCATCATTCCATTAACTGGTGATATCATTTGGCAGGAAAGAAAAATCCATGCAGGTAAATGCCCTAAGTTCAGGTCAACTAAGGAGATAAGCAGCCTGTGTATCTACATGGTGATAAGGGGATGTCACCTAATCCTGCAGCATGTTGTTGTTGTTTATTCATTCAGTCACTTACGAATCTTTGTGACCTCATGGACCAGCCCATGCCAGAGCTCCCTCTTGGCCATCACCACCCCCAGCTCCTTCAGAGTCAAGCCAGTCACTTCAAGGACACCATCCATCCATCTTGCTCTTGGTCCGCCCCTCTTCCTTTTCCCTTCCATTTTCCCCAGCATCATTGTCTTCTCTAAGCTTTCCTGTCTTCTCATGATGTGCCAAAGTACTTCATCTTTGCCTCTAATATCCTTCCTTCCAGTGAGCAGTTGGGCTTTATTTCCTGAAGTATGGACTGGTTGGATCTTCTTGTGGTCCAAGGCACTCTCAGAATTTTCCTCCAGCACCATAGTTCAAAAATGTCTATCTTACTTTGCTTAGCCTTCTTTATGGTCTAGCTCTCACATCCATAGGTTACTACGGGGAATCCTGTATCCTGCAGCATACAGATCAATAAAGCATCCATGCTATGCAGTTATATTGGTTGAACCCCATTTTAACCCCCATGCTACTTTACTATGGAACTCCGGGGTTACAGTTTGGTGGGATGCACTTAGACTGTAATGTGGATCCAGGCCAGTCACAGTGGTATCAGAATACTTATAATTATGAAGTGTAAAGGCCAAAGTCAGATCTCCATCCGATATTTTCCAAAGATCAAATGAGATCTGGAATTAGCCTGAAAGAATGTGGAATATTGCTAGGTGCCATTTTCCCTTCCTTCTTCCTTCTGTCCATCCATCCCTCCTTCTCTCTGTGGTATTGATTATTCTTTTACAAAACATATCATTGAAATAATGGACAATTCTAAATGCTATAGATTAATATTCTGAGGACATTTGAATTTGACAAAGGTTTTGTGGCTAATTGGAAGCTACTTGGTTACATTTCATAGAATCATAGAATCAAAGAGTTGGAAGAGATCTCATGGGCCATCCAGTCGAACCCCCTGCCAAGAAGCAGGAATATTGCATTCAAATCACCCCTCTTTAGCCTGTTTCTCAAAAGTCTTATCCATTCATAAATCTTTTACTCTAAAACATCCCCTATCTCTATGTGTCTATCAAGACTTCATATCAGACAAATGCTTTATGGGTTTCAGCACTTTGCAGCTTCTTTTGCTTCCCTCTTCTTATACTCACTTTAGAACTGAAGAAGAATTTCCAACCTGTATTGCTCCAGGTGTTTTAAAGTGGAGCAATACCAGGTGGCTGTTTTATTGGATCTGCTGAAAATCAAGTTTTGTTCATTTCCCCGTTACCAGGGGGTAGGCAAGGAGGCTTACTGTTCCAAGCAGCATCCGACATAGTGTTTCCTGTTTTTCCAAGCAATAGAAAATCTCAAGTGCAAACAGGGAAGCAGATTTGGGGTGATCAAATGATGCTGAACATCATTTAGGAGGCATAGCACAACTCCAAGTTCATAAGATTTGTCTGAACATGGATTGACAGAATTTGGATGAATGACGCTGTAACTGTTTCTTATCAAATTTACCATCATGGTACCATAAATGCCCTTGGAAATTTAAAAGCAAGTCAACCACCCTGAGCAAGGAAGTTCTGTAATATTGGTGAGCAGGATAGATACTGCAGAGTGTTGTGACCTGCCCATTTACCAGCAGAGGATTGGCTGGAAGATGCCAGATTGACCACAAGAGCAATAAATACAATGGCAGTGGGACTACCCAAACAGATGGGAGCACACTTCAGGCCACTTCATGCCATCCAGACCTGCCCTAAAACATGCACCCTCCCACTTCTTTAAGTGGGGTATCCAAATGATGTACCACATAAAAATGATTGCATTCAGCACAAAGTTGGAAAACCCTGTTTTATATGGAGATTATTTGTTTGTGCCTTCCCCAGGGATCACGCTTGGTCACCCAACCTTTTTAACTTGTATGCAGAACACATCATGTGATGTGCGGGGCTTGATGAATGCAAAGCTGGGGTGAAAGTTGCTGGAAGAAACATTAACAACCTCAGATATGCAGATGACACCACTCTGATGACCGAAAGCGAGGAGGAGCTGAGGAGCTTTCTAATCAAGGTGAAAGAAGAAAGCGCAAAAGCTGGGTTGCAGCTAAACATCAAAAAAACCAAGATTATGGCAACAAGAATGACTGACAACTGGAAAATAGAGGGAGAAACCATGGAGGCCGTGACAGACTTTGTATTTCTAGGTTCAAAGATTACCGCAGATGCAGGATGTGGCCAGGAAATCAGAAGACGCTTACTTCTTGGGAGGAGAGCAATGTCCAGTCTTGATAAAATAGTAAAGAGTAGAGACATCACACTGAAAACAAAGATCCGCCTAGTCAAAGCCATGGTATTCCCTGTAGTCACCTACGGATGTGAGAGCTGGACCTTAGGGAAGGAAGATCGATGCTTTTGAACTGTGGTGTTGGAGGAAAGTTCTGAGAGTGCCTTGGACTGTGAGAAGATCCAACCAGTCCATTCTCCAGGAAAGAAAGCCCGACTGCTCATTGGAGGGAAGGATACTAGAGACAAAGTTGAAGTACTTTGGCCACATCATGAGGAGACAGCAAAGCCTAGAGAAGACAATTATGCTGGGGAAAGTGGAAGGCAAAAGGAAGAGGGGCCAACCAAGGGCAAGATGGATGGATGGCATCCTTGAAGTGACTGGACTGACCTTGAAGGAGCTGAGGGTGGTGACGGCCGACAGGGAGCTCTGGCGTGGGCTGGTCCATGAGGTCACGAAGAGTCGGAGACGACTGAACGAATGAACAACAACAACAACAACTTGTCTTCTTGAAAGACCCACATCTTTCCCACTTTGGGTGGATTCTCGACTTCCTCCTCAGAACTCCTGGGACTTCTGAGGGGGCTGTCCTCACAGCCCTCTTGTATTTTCCAGGCTGAATCAGGCCTGAAAATGTGAGAGGGCTCAAAACCCCTCCTCAAAACCCCTTAAAATGGGGGAGAGGAAAAGTAAAATAACATACCCAGCCACCATGAAACTACTGTCAACCCTTTGCTGGCATGAATGATGTGCCAGGAGAAGGGGCACATCATTCCTACACACCAGCAGAGAACTGGCAACGGTTTCATGGTGACTGAATAAGTTATTTTAACCCCCCACCTGTTTTTAAGGGTTTGGGGAGGTGGGGAGCTGTCTCCCAGTCCTCCCAGAAGCTTCAGGGAGGGCATTTGGACACCCGCCCCAGAAAGCATGGATCGAGGATTCAGCTGAAATGCACAAGCCTATGAATTATATGAGTCTACACTGCCATATAATCTATAATCTAGGTCAAAGCAGATAATCTGGATTTTATATGGCAGCATAGAAGGGGCCTATAGTAGTTCAGCCTGCATTTGTTCCATTGCCTGAAGTTTCAGTGTTGAGTGACCAAGAACCTGCAGACTCACAGGAGTCTGGAAATTGAGATTTTGGATAGGAAAGTATTGTTCCCATGATGAAGCTGAGGATTCTGGGATAGTCAAGCCTGCATTACATGTGCCTGAACAGACATAGAAAGAGTTTGAGTTCTCAAGGGAGTCAAGGTCAGAATATGGTAATTGGTGATCCAGCAGAGGATGAGGCCTATTTTGATAGAAGGAGCCAGATTTGTCAACAAAGACATCTGGACGGGGGAAAGAGGCGCTCTCAAAGATTAATTGAAAAGAGGGTTCCTCTTGAGGTTTCTCAAGTGAAAAGGCATGGATTTTTGACTATATATAAGGGCAACTGAAATTGTGCTTTCAGAGGAACCAACCTTTAGCTTGGAGAGCAATTCTTGTCTTGTTTTCAAGTTTCTTCTGCTTTGGATTAACATTCATGTTGAGATTCCTGTAACTTTCTATTCCTTGGATTCAATGCTCAAGTCTTCTTCCTGTATTTTCATGTGTCTTGGGTTTTGTGTTCCTGGATTATTTTGGACTCATAGACTCGTGTTACCTTTGAATCTTGTCATGGTTGTTGGACACACGTGTTTCCTGAACTTGATGTTTGGATTCTTGCCTCCCATACTTAAGTGATTCTTTTTATGGGCAATATTCTATACTACTTTTGAACATTTTTTATTCTTTTGCTTAAGCTATTTTTTATTTTTCAATAAACGGTGTCATGTGCCTTTCACCTTAAGAACAGATAAGCACCCCAAGCTCTGAGGATTACCTGGGAAGGAATCCCACTGGAGCATTGCAACACACTCAAATACCTGGGAGTCACTCTGGACCGTGCTCTGACCTACAAGAAGCACTGCCTGAACATCAAATAAAAAGTGGGCGCTAGAAACAATATCATATGAAAGCTGACTGGCACAACCTGGGGATCACAACCAGACACAGTGAAGACATCTGCCCTTGCGCTATGCTACTCTGCTGTTGTGTACGCATGCCCAGTGTGGAACACATCTCACCACGCTAAAACAGTGGATGTGGCTCTTAATGAGACATGCCGCATTATCACAGGGTGTCTGCGCACTACACCACTGGAGAAATTACACTGCTTAGCCAGTATTGCACCACCTGACATCCGCCAGGAAGTAGCAGCCAATAGTGAAAGGACCAAGGCAGTGACATCTCCAGCTCATCCCTTGTTTGGGTATCAGCCAGCATGTCAACGACTTAAATCAAGAAATAATTTTCTAAGATCTACAGAGACATTCGCTGGAACACCTCAGCAAGCAAGAGTTCAAAAGTGGCAGGCAAAAACCCAGAGCCTCAATCAATGGCTCATACCAAATGAGAGACTCCCTCCTGGGCACACAGAAGACTGGGCGACTTGGAAGGTGCTGAACAGACTGCACTCTGGCACCACGAGGTGCAGAGCCAATCTTAAGAAATGGGGCTACAAAGTTGAATCCATAACATGTGAGTGTGGAGAAGAGCAAACCACTGACCACCTGCTGCAATGCAACCTGAGCCCTGCCACATGCACAACGGAGGACCTTCTTGCGGCAACACCAGAGGCACTTCAAGTGGCCAGATACTAGTCAAAGGACATTTAATCAACTACCAAGTTTGCAAAGTTTGTGTTTTTTAATCTGTTTGTTTGTTTTGTTCTGTTAGAAATGTAATGCAATGGTCTGGTTGCTGATGACACGATAAATAAAAAAATAAACAAAATAAACTGTGTGCTTATACAGAACTCTGGTGTGTGGCATAGGGTTCAGAGGTGCTTTTCCAGCCCTGGTGTGCAACAGGGCCACTGTCTAGCCTACAGTTTACCAGGTTACCTGGATATTTTCCCCTCAGCCCTGAAGCTGAGGAAACTATGCATGCCATTCTGAGTTTATTAGATACACCACAGAAATCTATGAGGCATGGTTTGGATACCTTACAAATTTTGTAAGAATAAAGCCATCCAGGTAAATGATTAAACTGGGCCAAGGTTGGATGTGGCGCGAGGAGATCTTTTGTTCTGTGTTTGCTTTGGTTCTCTATCTTGCTGACAACATTTTGTCTTTCTGGGTGTTTTTGCTCTGCAGTTTCCCCCTTGCCAACAATCAGTCACAAGCCACAAGGGAAAGGGATGCTACTGGTCTCCCTGTAACACATTACTTTTCATGGGCAATGGTCGCAGCTCTGCTATTTCCTCCCCTCCCTATCCCCCCCATTTGTATCCATCAAAGACAAAAGGAAATGAGCCCAATACCTTATTTTAATGTTTTCGTTTATCTTGGAGTTTAATCGTCGTAAAAAACGTATGTTTTAAAATGTCCTGTGGGGCTTACGGTACCATAAAGTCTTGTAACGGAGTGACATACAGTAATGAAACCTTTTCAACAAAGTACAGCAAAATGAGATTTTTTTTATTGTAATCATCAAATAGTTTGCCCCAAGGTATTGATTGAATTATACATAATCTTCACGCAGAGCCATTAAAAAAAAAAAGATGACAGCCAACTGGTTTGGAGTAAACAGGGGAGATCGGTCTTAAAGAACGAAGCTTTAATTCCAAGAGCAACATATAGACCGGGGAGAGCCGCACATGAGAAATGTAGCTTACAACGCAACTAGGAAATTAATTACTGAATCCGTGCGGTTCCTACAATGGGGCCAAAATAGCTGCAAGGCTCTAAATGGAAAGATGAGCCATGTAAAATAGAGATATCCAATTACAGAAAAGAATGCAGACAATGCTGTAATTCCACCCTGGTGGTTTTAGATTCTCTCTTAATTCAACCTTGCATTGGGAGTCTGAGGCTTTTATGTAATTGGGGTTATGCTTAAATTAGACTATTGTTTACAGTCAGTGGCTGAGACTCTAGATCGGTTACTTAGTATACTTAACTAAGGGCTTGTCCATATTAACCAGAAAACCTGGACTCACCATAAAAACAACACTGTCTGCCTTCATGACACAAAAGTCCCTTCCACGCAGCTGTATAAAATCCATATTGAACTGGAATATGGCAATGTGGACTCATATAATCCAGTTCAAAGCAGATATTGTCAATTCTCTGCCTTGATATTCTGGGTTATAGGGCTGTGTGGGAGAGCCCACAGAGACTTCCAGTAAGTATTGTGGGTTTTCCTGCCTAAGGTCCCATCTGCACTTACCATTTCATGCATAGAATCATAGTCATAGCATCCTAGAATTCGAAGAGACTTCGTGGGCCATCTAGTCCAACCCCCTGTCAAGAAGCAGGAAAATCACATTCAAAGCACCAGCGACAGATGGTCATCCAGTCTCTGTTTAAAAGCCTCCAAAGAAGGAGCCTCCACCACACTACGGGACAGAGAGTTCCAATGCTGAACAGTTCTCACCATTAGTAAGTTCTTCCTAATGTTCAGGTGGAATCTCCTTTTCTGTAGTTTGAAGCCATTGTTCCACATCCTAGTCTCCGGGGCAATGGAAAATAAGCTTGCTCCCTTCTCCCTATGACTTTCCCTCACATATTTATACATGGACATCATGTCTCCTCTCAGCCTTCTCTTCTGCAGTTCAAATCTAGCTTCAAAATATGCAAGCCAGAGAACAAACTCTCACAAAAGCATGTGAAAAAAATGTGCATTGGTGCTTTGTGGTTTGTATGATTATCAGATTTGGAACTTTGTATTGTCGAAGGCTTTCATGGCCAGAATCACTGGGTTGTTGTAGGTTTTTTTCCGGGCTATATGGCCATGTTCTAGAGGCATTTTCTTCTGACGTTTTGCCTGCATCTATGGTAAGCATCCTCAGAGGTAGTGAGGTCTGTTGGAACTAGGAAAAACTCAACAAAAGATTGCTCCAGGCACTGCCAGCCAATCAAACACTAATCAAGGTGGTCAGTTGAAACATTCACACCTAGCGCCAACAGACAAGAGTCCTTTGTCCCACCCTAGTCATTCCACAGATATATAAACCTACCAGCCAAGGCTTGAAGATACTTCAGCTGGAATTCCGTGGTTCTATAATGCTGTCCTGTGGGAACTTCA
The DNA here is from genome assembly GCF_037176765.1 of Anolis sagrei. Classification (NCBI taxonomy): domain Eukaryota; kingdom Metazoa; phylum Chordata; class Lepidosauria; order Squamata; family Anolidae; genus Anolis; species Anolis sagrei. Next base: position 292,700,698 of record NC_090022.1, on the reverse strand, counting down.
GGGCTGTGTTCCCCTCTGGTGCTGTGAGCTCTCAGCCAGAGCCTTTGGGATCTTTTCCTTCTGTTTCTATTTCCCTGAATGATCCCTAGATGGTCAGCAGATGGTCCCCGGATGATCCCCGGATGATCTTGAGGAATGAAGCTTTTCCTACGGGACGAGCTGTCTGCGTCCTATGGACTAACTTCCTTGTGTGTGACTGACTGAAAATTGATCCCTTCCCTTCTCAAACCCAAAAGGGGGTGGAGCTAAGGAACCTAATGATGTTGGACAGGTGGCCTGCCCTATAACTGCAAACTTTAACAGGAAGCCACCTTTCTGCAAAATCCCAAGCTGCAAGCAAGCACTTAATACAAGGCAAATAAAGTGGGAGCTTCTGGTACAGCTATACCAGCACAACCTTCTTATAGCAACACCAACTCCAAGTGGCCAGCTACTGGTCAAAGGACATTTAATAGAATGCCAAGTTTTTTAAACTTTTTGCTTTCTCAAATACATTGGTTCACTCCTGATATGATAAATAAATACATAAATATAACCCCAAGTCTTCTCTTCACCCAACACCCTCTACCTTTCTGCGTATTTTTTGTTCTCCAAATCTCTTCTCAACCTTGACAAATACATCTGTGCTCAATTATAATTAGACACTACAAAGAATGCAGTGAGAAGACTAATTGCTCATCGCCCATTCTGAGCATTGTTTTAAATCATCCAGCAAGAAGATAAATGCATTTTTTTAAAAGAATATACAGTTTAAAAGATGCCATTGCCATCTATGTGTGCAACTAGGGGTTAATCTCAAGAACTGTAACCTTGTCCTGCTTTCTTATTCTCAGGGAAAACAAAGCCTTGTTCTAATTACCTTTCGTCTTGGAGGATTTCCATTTTTAGCATGCTCAAGTGGCTGCTTCTGGGAAGACAAGAGGCATTGTAAAGCAGGCAGTTAGTGGATGATCCCACTGCGATTCGACAAAGCATCTTGCCTTATGCATGAGACTCTCCAGGCTGAAATGCCTTTGAATGCCAAAAAACCACTCTGCAGTTAACTATTCACCTGGGGGTTTTATTTAAATACTGTCCCACACTCTTTTGTCCCTTGTGAGTCCTGCTGTTAGACCTTTGACTTTCAATTCAGTTATTATCTAAAATCAAGTCATGAGATGGTTATTCTCAAAAAATATTGGGCTGGGCAAAGGAAGACTACCACAGATACTCATTTATAAATTGATCTCATATGTACAGCGAGGGCAAATTTGGGAGGCATAATTAGAGATCTTTATAGGACTTGTGCATAAGTTGGGGGTCATTCCAAGGAGAGGAGAAAGTGCTAGCATCTAGGGCAGTGGTTCTCAACTTGTGGGTCTCTGGAAGTTTTGGCCTTCCAACTCTCACAAATCCTAACAGCTGGTAAACTGGCTGGGATTTCTGGGAGCTGTAGGCCAAAACACCTGGGGACCCACAGGTTGAAAACCATTGTTCTAGGAGGACAGCCATCATCATTGCAACCACAATTTCTTCACCCAGGCATTCAAAAAAGCCAGAAGTGGCTCCATGGCAGAGAGAGTAATAGGGGTTGGTGCTTTTAGCTTCTCCTGCGACAGCTCTTACCTTTCACCAACGTACTTTGACCTGTGAATAAGTTGAACCAAGATTATTGGGTTGTTTTTGCAACTAAAATATCTAGACAAAGGCATGAGTACATAGGCTTTTTTGTATCAAAAAGTGAGTCTCAAGGAAGGTAGGGCTGCCAGGTCTCAAGGACCTTTTTTGGATACTCTTGGTGTATGACCATATAGTAAAATTAATGCAATTTGACATCTCTTTGACTGCTGTGGCTAAATGCTATGGAATCATGGGAATTGTAGCTTTAAAAAGTGAGTACTGGAGCTCCACTGAACTCAAACTGCAAGGATTGCAAGAACCTGGGGATCACCACCAGATACAGTGAAGACATCTGCCCTTGCGCTATGCTATTCTTCTGCTGAGTATGCATGCCCAGTGTGGAACACATCTCACCACACTAAAACAGTGGATGTGGCTCTTAATGAGACATGCCGCATTATCACGGGGTGTCTGCTCCCTACACCACTGGAGAAATTACACTGTTTAGCCGGTATTGCACCGCCTGACATCCGCCGGGGAGTAGCAACCAATAGTGAAAGAACTAAGGCAGTGACATCTCCAGCCCACCCCCTGTTTGGGTATTAATCAGCATCCCAATGACTTAAATCAAGAAATAATTTCTACAGAGACATTTGCTGGAACACTTCAGCAAGTGAGAGTCCAAAAGTGGCATGCTCAAACCCAGAACTTCAATCAATGGCTAGTACCAAATGAGAGACTCCCTCCTGGGCACACAGAAAACTGGGCGACTTGGAAGGCGCTGAACTGCGCTCTGGCACCACGAGATGCAGAGCCAACCTTAAGAAATGCAGCCACAAAGTGGAATCCACGACATGCGAGTGTGGAGAAGAGCAAACCACAGACCATCTGCTGCAATGCAACCTGAGCCTGGCTACATGCACAATGGAGGACCTTCTTGCAGCCACACCAGAGGCACTCCAAGTGGCCAGCTACTGGTCAAAGGACATTCAATAGAATACCAAGTCTGCAAACTGTTTTGCTTGTTTGTTTTTAATGCGATACAACTGTTTTGGTTCACTCCTGACACGATAAATAAATAAGGATTGTAAAAAGAGAGGAAAGTTGGTTCACCTCTTTTGCAAAATAGCCTGATAGGAGGAAAAGATCCCTCCTCCTGCCCCCCCCCCCCAAGTTTTCTTCCCCTCTGGGCTCGATATAGGTGATGGCTCATGAGAGCACTCTGGGCTTAACTTTGTGGGCCATTTTCAGAGTGCTTGCTCTACTATACATGACAATTTCCCAAATGTAAAGAAAATACAGAAAGGACTGGGATATCTGCCCTTCGCAAAAAGCCTATGTCATTGGAGTTGCAGGACCTGGAGTTTCCCCCACTTCACCCTTCCCTCAAACCATGAAATCTCCTATACTGGCAGAGCAAGGGTTCCCTGAGGGGGAAAAAAAATAGTGGATATGAAATGAGTGACTAGCCCCCTTTCCCTAAAGGCAGAAGTGGCCAGTTGGAGGCAAGAGATTTTGGTTTTTGGAGGGATTTGGATATCCGGTTAAGTGAAATTCAACCCAATGTCTTGCTTAATCATAGCTAAGCAAGACATTGGGAAAGCCATTTCACAGAGTGTTGCCGTGGAGCAGAAAAGCAGTCAGTCATGTTAGACAGCCCTGGATGAAAAGTGCACTAGTGGTGTGATCTGGCATAACTTCAGCATCGCTAGGCAAACATAAATTAATGATACAGCAATAGCCAACCGGACCTCAGCCACTTATTCCTGCTTCAGAGCTACATCCCAGAAAGTTACTTTTTTAAGACTATAGATTCCAGAATACCTGTTCTGTCGCGCACTGGGCCTGTAAAGAATTTCCTTTAGAACAGGATGTGCAACCTTTGCCCAGCAGGAAGCCAGGGGGCCCAAAGAGAAGTTCTCAGAGGTTTTCCACCACAAATGATCTTTAGATGGCTTGTGAAGTATAACAAAGTTTTTTTTATTAATGAACAATCAAACAGAAACTTATCTTGTCTTCAATAAAGCTACACAAATGCTTCCAGGCTTTATGCAACTGGTGACTTCCTAATCTTGCCCACGAAGGACAGGCAATTGTCTTCAATAACTTCTTCTTTACTTTAAATGGAAAATCCCCTTTTTAACTTCTCCCAGGCTGACTGTAATCTAACCCTTACTGATGTGGGCTCCGCTACCGGGTCGAACTGCTTTTCGAATGCCGAGTGGACCTACCAGTAAAGGCTTAGATGTTCTCCAGCTGGAGTTCTTTGGTCTTTAGGGCTGTTTTCCTGGAAATCTTTGGAGACTCTTAAGATTGTTCTCCCCCAGAAGGTCTTGGATGCTCTTAAGACTGTTTTCCCCCCTGAAAGTCTTAAGGGTTGAAGCTTTTGTACAGGGGAAGCTTGCACACATCCTGTACATTAACTTTCCTTGCTGAAACTAACTAAAAAATGGCTCCCTTCCCTTCTCAATTGCCCTGAGCAAGGGACGGATCCAAAACTTAATGATGATGGACAGGCCCTATGACTGCAACCAAAGGAAGCCACCTATCTGCAGAGTCCCTGAAACCTAGGACTGCAAACAAACATTTAATACAAAGCAAATAAAATTGGAGCTCCTGGTACAGCCGTACCAGCACAATATCTCACCTGGAATGATGTTGACTCGAGGATTCTCGGAGTTGTAGTCCTGCACCAAATGAACTCCTGTAATCACTTCTTCTCCTTTTAAAATAGAATCTCAGGTGTGTGTGTTCCTTTTATTTTTCTGTGCATGTACTGTCCCACAAACACAGAACAGAACAGAACATCTTTATCTGCCATGTTAAAGCATTGACATATGGAGCCATGCCATATTTTCACCCCAAACGGTATTTAAACTTTCAACCTTCAAGCTGAGACTCCCAGCTATTGAGCTCATTTAATTTCCTGCTCTAATTTGTAACCAATGCTTGATTTAGTAAATGCCAAGATGGATGAGAAGAGCCCCAGGTAAGGACTGACCTTCTTATTACAGGAATAAGATAACTTTACTAGATTTAACATTCAAAGATCTATAAAGATTCAATTGCAATGATTCCCCCACCCCCTGAGTTCAATCAGTGAAATTAAAGCAACTTGACTGAACAAGTTACAGCTTACATGTTGATGTCTCGAGATAAGATGTACAATTTTTGCCTTTAGGGTGGGTCGTATATAGGTGGACAAAATATGCATTGCTCACTGAGCCCTCCTAATGTCTAAATTTCTAATGCTTTCTCTGACTTTTCTGCCAATTGCCATGAAGTTTCTCCATAGGAGTACAAATTAGTGGGAGCCCAAGGATTTTATAGCATACTTTGTGGCCACACAGCAATGCACTACTCTACTGGTATACTGGGTCAACCACTGTTGTACAGAATATCTATCTATCTATCTATCTATCTATCTATCTATCTATCTATCTATCTATCTATTTAGACAATTTCTACCCCGCCCTTCTCAGGGCAGCTAACACAGGCAAGTATTCAATGCCAACAGAATTAAAACAACAATATAAAACAGCAATATAAAATCCATTACATAACAATCAAACAGTGATATTAATTAAGATTACATAACCACATAGAACAGATCACAGAATCACAGGTCATAAAGCCATTTCCAATTTTCATAACAATCCTATTGTCCGAGTTCAGTGCCTTAAGTGCTGTTGTGCCCACTAGCCAAAGGCCTGGCTCCAAAACCATGTCTTTAGTTTTTTCCTAAAAGAAAGGAGGGAGGACGCTGATCTAATCTCGCTGGGGAGTGAATTCCATAAGCAGGGGGTCACCACCGAGAAGGCCCTGTCCCCACCAGACACGTTTGAGATGCTGGTGGGACTGAGAGCAGAGCCTCCCCAGTAGAACTTAAATTACGAGGTGGAACATAGAGAGAGATACATTCGGATAAGTAAGCTGGGCCGGAACCGTATAGGGTTTTATAGGCCAAGACCAGCACTTTGAATTGTGCTCGGAGGTGGATGGCAGCCAGTGGTGCTGACGCAGCAGGGGGTGGTATGCTCCCTGTATGGCACTCTGGTGAGTAATCTGGCTGCTGCCCGTTGGACTAGTTGAAGTCTCCGAACAGTCTTCAAAGGCAACCCCACGTAGAGTGCATTGCAGTAGTCTATTCAGGATGTAACCAGAGTGTGCACCACCATGGCCAAGTCAGATTTCCCAAGGTACAGGCACAACTGGCGCACAAGCTTTATTTATTTATTTGTTTGTTTGTTTGTTTGTTTGTTTATTTACTGTATTTGTATACTGCCTTTCCCAGCCCATAGGCGACTCAAGGCAGTTCACAGGGAAAAATTCAATTCTTACAATGTCATAAATACAATTAAAAACATAACATATAATAAAAACTAAACAAATCAATAAAATATAAATTCATAGTGTCTCCTTGTTATAAACATTGCCTGGACTTATTGTCTAGTCGTTCCATTTTCCTGTGCCAGTTACTCTGCATTTGCAAATGCTTGTTCAAAAAGCCACATTTTGACTTTTTTCCTTAATGTTAAAAGGGAGGTGGCCAATCTAATATCTATAGGGGTGTTCCACAGCCAAGGGGCCACCACCGAGAAGGCCCCGTCTCTTGTTTCCAGCAAACGTACTTGTGACGAAGGCGGTAACAAGAGCAGGACCTCCCCAGACGATCTTATGGTTCTATATGACATTCACATGAAAAAAGGAAAATCATCTAATAAGTGAAGTACACAGACACATAGACATTTTAAAGGCAGGAGTCTCATACTGATATTCTTTCCATTTACTCTATGGATGGGAGAAGAGAGGTCATGCCTTGAGATCTATGAGCATTAGCCATGAAGTTTCTTCTGTGTCTTCACCAAGGCTAGGTAAAGGTAAAGACACACCACACTCATTTTTTTTAAAAAAAGGTATCACTGTTAGTTAGAAATGACTTAAAGACACACAAGAATGAGAACACCACCCACAACAAGTAATGCAACACATTAAAGTCTCTTTTTTGTATAACCACACTACCTGTTTGCATCTTTTAATCATTCAGTCTATTCTTTTGTGCATATTGTGTAAACATTTACTGTATATACTCATGAATAGGTCTAGTCAAATTTTTCCCCCAAAACTTGGGTCCACGTAAAATCCACAGGACAATGTTAATCCAGAATTTTTTTAAAAAATTCTTTAAAAAAAAGATAACCCCCCTTTTCTGAGTAGAATGGTGAAAGATGAGAGTGTCTATCACGGAAGAACCCAAGAGAAGCATCCATCCTCTCCTTTGTAGCATCACTTCTGATATTTTTCAATGCCTGGGCAAGAAAATGGCGATGGCCAGAGAGGCAGCATTGGCATTTTCCCTGCTTTGTAAAACGACCCTTGTCTTATTCATAGGCCATATCAAAATTGCATTATTTCGGTCTCAAAACTTACCTCAACTTATATATGAGGTCTACTTTTACATGCGTTTATATACAGTACTTGTAAAAGGGAGAAGATGCAAATTCTAGGCACAGCTTTCTTGCGCATGGAAACTGAGGAAAATACAATGGGGTAAAAGTGATTAGTTCTTCATTCTCATCATAGAAGATTCCTCAACAGCTGTTTCACTAGGCTGAGAAAACCCATCTCCTCCAAAATCCCACCAACTATAAGATCTTTTTTTTACAAGTTACATAATAAATTACTTTCTGAATGGAACTCTCAAGACTGAATTGAACTGTCATAGGTGTACTTATTGCATTTTGTTGCTAGTTAACTCTAGACTTTAATCTTCTCATCCCTCAGTGCCTACATCAGGTGCATATAGATGATTGAGAATCACATTCTCCGTATTGTCTCCAGACCAAAAAAGCTTATGCCATCATAAAATTTGTTAGTCTTTAAGGTGCCACAAAATCCTTCATTGCTTTCCTCTCTCCCATCCTCTCTTTCTTTGTATGTTTTTGCAGACAGATGCATACACATCATAAAACCTACATACAATATTCCTTGCCATAAAAGAACAGTACCAACATATAAACCTCACCATAACAATAAGAGATCAAAATTAAGGACAGAATGAGCCAAATTAAACAAAGAACAACAGCACAACAAAATCACAGCTTAGTGAGCGTCTGCCAAGAGAGCCATGAAACTGCTCAGATGTCTTCTCCCAATATTTTCACCTGTCTTAGGAAATCTGGCAGTTGTCACGTGGAAAAGATCTGGAAGATTTCTGGAAACAATCGTTAAGAAATTGGTCTGCAAACAGAGACGAATGTGGTCACTGCTAATAGTCAACACAGATTTATCAAAAACAAGTCATGGCAGACATTTTTTGATAGAGTTACAAGCTGGGTTAATGCAGGGCGCACTGCGGATGTACTGTAGTGTACCTGGATTTCAAGAAGGCCTTTGACAAGGTCCTCCATGACCTTCTGGAAAACAAACTAGTCAAATGCAGGCTAGGCAAAACTATGGTTAGGTGGATCTGTAATGGGTTAGATGAACAAACCCAGAGGGTGCTCACCAATTTAATGTCACACCATCCCAATTTGCCTGGCAACTGTATAGGGTGGGCAAAAAACCCTCCTAGAACATAAGAGGGAAAAAAATTCTACCTAGCCCCCTAATGGAAACCATAATATATTGTTTTATGGGCGGGAGTGGTGGGTCAGCGTACACCTCTAGAATGAGAAAGGGGGCAGGCCAGTTCTAAGAGCCTGGCTCCACTCCCTTCCAAGTAGTTCCAGTTGGAACTACATTTCTTTCCCTTTGTGGGAGGAGGCAAACCTCTCTCCCACCCCACTGCGCAGGGTGGGGAAGTGTCGCACTTTATCTCACAATTCAGCAGCAGATCAGTTGCACAACTTCAGCGCTTTCCAGTAGCTTCTTCCTGCACAGTATTTTCAGTCAACTGCTCCCACAAACTGCAGTCACTCTGGAACTCTTTGCAGGCACATGCCCGGCTATTATCAGTTTTACTATTGTTTCCCCCTCCAATCTAGATGACACTACAAACTTACCACAGCACACGGTTATATCTTGTCTTAGCAGACAGGTTCCTTTAATAAATTACACAGAGCCTTCGGCAAACAGCATCACAGCACAAGGAGAGAAATATACACTGTACATGACTTCCTTATATACAATTCTGTACATTTACACATAGCAATCACTGATTGGTTCCCAACTCATTAACTTAACTCAAATCCAGGATTGCATCATTCACAATCACCTGGACCAGGCCAGAACACATTCCCCAAATGATTCCCTATATACAGTTAATGCATGACTCAGCATTTCCAATAGAAGCCTATTAGCAGTGCATGACTCAGCTATATTTATTTATTATTTATTTATTTGCTTTATTTCTATACCGCGTTTCTCAACCAAATTAGGCGACTCAATGCGGTTTACACAATATTAATTAACACAGCAATAACAATTAAAACACAGCATACACAATCGCAAACAAACAACATTCATACATAGTGCCTCGATCACAAACAAGATCCAGTCTCATATCCTTATGCCGTTCCCATGTTCAGTTTACCATCATCCTGTATTCAATTGCGCTAATTAGCCAAACGCTTGCTCAAAGAGCCAGGTTTTGAGCTTCTTCCGAAACGCCAGCAGCGAAGGGGCCTGTCTGATGTCATTGGGTAGGGCATTCCATAACCGAGGGGCCACCACCGAAAAGGCCCTGTCTCTCGTTCCCGCCAACCGTGCCTGTGACGCAGGCGGAACCGAGAGCAGGGCCTCCCCGGACGATCTTAATGTCCGTGTCGGTTCATAGGTGGAGATGCGTTCGGAGAGGTAGGTGGGGCCGGAACCGTTTAGGGCTTTGTAGGCTAGCGCCAGCACCTTGAATTGTGCCCGGTAGGAAATTGTCAGCCAGTGGAGCTGGCTCAACAGAGGAGTGGTATGCTCCCTGAGAGCTGCTCCTGTTAGCAACCTGGCTGCCGAGCGCTGGACCATCTGAAGCTTCCGGGCAGTTTTCAAGGGCAGCCCCACGTAAAGCGCGTTGCAGTAATCTATACGGGATGTGACCAGAGCGTGGACTACCGTGGCCAAGTCAGACTTCCCGAGGTACGGGCGCAGCTGGCGCACGAGCCAGAGCTGTGCAAATGCTCCCCTGGCCACCGCCGAGACCTGAGGCTCCAGGCTCAGCGATGAATCCAGGGTCACACCCAAGCTGCGAACCTGCGTCTTCAGGGAGAGTGTAACCCCGTCCAACACAGGCTGTAACCCTATGCCCCGTTCGGCCTTTCAACTGACCAGGAGTACCTCTGTCTTGTCTGGATTCAATTTCAATTTGTTCACCCTCATCCAGTCCGACACAGCGGCCAAGCACCGGTTCAGGACCTGAACAGCCTCCTTAGAAGTAGGTGGAAAGGAGTGACAGAGTTGGACATCATCTGCGTACAGATAACACCGCACCCCGAAACTCCGGATGATCTCTCCCAACGGCTTCATGTAGATGTTAAACAACATGGGGGACAGTATTGAACCCTGCGGGACCCCACAAGACAATGGTTGTGAGGACGAGCAGCTGTCCCCCATCAACACCTTCTGGGTACGACCCTCTAGGAAGGACCTGAGCCACTGTAAAACAGTGCCACCAAGGCCCATTCCCGCGAGGCGTCCCAGAAGGATACCGTGGTCAACGGTATCGAAGGCCGCTGAGAGATCCAGCAGGACCAACAGGGACACACATTGTAAAACCTGACAGAAAGCTTCTTCCTGCTTCTTGGCAGAGGGTTGATCTAGATGGCTCATGAGGTCTCTTCCAACTGTATGATTCGATATCCTATCTGAAAGAAGCTTGTGAAAATGGGCATGAGAATCACCAGGATGATGGGCACCATGACAGAACAAAGCCTAGTCTATCCCACATAGGAAGCAGGTGCACTTCAACGTCTCAAGCAAAAGAAGCTTAAGCTCAGAGAGCCAAAGGTTAGACAAAGCCTTTCTCCCCCTAAACAGAGGACTGTTAGCTAATGAGGTCAGTTGTGTGGAAGAACTGCTGGCTATAAATTAGCTCAGACTAAGCCATTCTGTTGCTGCAGAATAACTGCTCCCTCGCCTCTTTTCAACACTCTCTGACATCTCTAGCTTCCTGGCTCTCTGACCTTCAGTGCAAACTTTTGAACTGGCATTTCTGGCAATTCCACTTTTGGCTTTAGACTTTTTTTCAGGACAGCTTTCTAACTTGGAATCTTGGACTACCTAGACTATGCTTTTGTCTGTAACATTATGTGAATGTTGAGGCTGGCTTTTTCTGACTTTCCCCATCAGTCCTTGTGGATTATAGGTATGCTCACCTTGTCACTTGCTGGATTCAAACAGGAAGCATTGATCTGGCTAAATGGGCTTCTTTAGTAAAGCGGCAGACAAAGATATTGCTCTGCCCAGTTCTCACATTCACAAAGAATGATACAAGAAAACCTGCGGGTCAATGAAGGAGTCATATAGACAGTGGTGGAAAGTGTCAGGGTTATGGTAAAATTACTTTGTTATTCATTCCACACAAGACAACTGTCCAAAGTAAACATGCATGTTGTTTGTGTTTCGAAGGCTTTCATGGCTGGAATCACTGGGTTGCTATGAGTTTTTTAGGCTGTATGAACAGGTTCCAGAAGCATTATTTCATGACGTTTCACCAACATTTATTATAGGAATCCTCAGAGGTTGTGAGTTTTGTTGGAAACAAGGCAAGTGAGGCTTATATATCTGTGAAATGTCCAGGGTGGAAGAAAGAACTCTTTTCTGCTTGAGGCAAGTGTGAATGTTGCAATTGGCCACCTTGATTAGCATTCAAAGACCAGGGGAATCCTTTGTTTGGAGGTGTTAGATGGCCCTGATTGATTCCTGTCTCTAATTCTCCTTCTTTTTTGAGTGTTGCTCTTTATTTATTGTCCTGATTTTAGAGTTTTTTAAAAACTGGTGGACAGATTTTTTTCATTTTCATGGTTTCCTCCTTTCTGCTGAAATTGTCTACATGCTTGTGGATTTCAGTGGCTTCTCTGTGGCATGGTAGGTGTTTGAGTGGCCCAGCATTCCTGTGTTCTCAAATAATATGCTGTGTCCAAGTTGGTTCATCAGGTGCTCTGCTGAAGTTAGCCACAGCAGAACACCTGATGAAGCAACCTGGACACAGCATATTATTTGAAAACACAGATGAACCACCTGATGAACCAGCCTGGACATTCCACAGATATTTAAACTTCACCTGCCTAGTTTCCAACAGACCTCACAACCTCTGATGATGCCTGCCATAAATGTGAACAAAACTTTAGGAGAGAATGCTTCTGGAACATGGCCATACACCCCAGAAAACTCAAAGAAACCCATGCATATTGTTGTTGTGTTCCTATCAATATGTTGGAATATGTTGATTCCAACATATGATGAACCTATCTTAGGGTTAGGTTGTTGTAGGTTTTTTTCGGGCTATATGGCCATGGTCTAGAGGTATTCTCTTCTGACATTTCGCCTGCATCTATGGCAAGCATCCTCAGAGGTAGTGAGGTCTGTTGGAACTAGGAAAGTGGGTTTATATATCTGTGGAATGAGCAGGGTGAGACAAAGGACTCTTGCCTGCTGGAGCTAGGTGTGAATGTTTCAACTGACCACCTTGATTAGCATATAATGGTCTGACAGAGCCTGGGGCAAACTTTTGTTGAGAGGTAATTAGATGTCCTTGTTTGTTTCCTCTCTGTTGTTGTGCTGTTGTAATTTTAGATTTTTTTTTAATACTGGTAGCCAGATTTTGAGGATGCTTGTCATAGATGCAGGCGAAACGTCAGGAGAAAATGCCTCTAGATCATGGCCATATAGCCCGAAAAAACCTACAACAACCCAGTGATTCCGGTCATGAAAGCCTTTGACTATCTTAGGGTTAATTATGTTCAGAAGCAGCTTGCCTTTGACTTCCTCTGAGATTGAGAGAGCGTAACTTGCCTAAATTCATCCAGGAGGTTTTGATTTATAATGTAGCAGGATTAAAATGTTGATCTCCAAAGTCCTAGTCCAATGCCCAAACCGTCACACACCACACATAAACACTATTGACAAGTTATTATTTCATTCAAAGGTCATTACGTTGGAGCACTGGTGATCTCTTTGTTTTGACTATTTAAAATATAAAATTGAATTAATGATAAAATAAAGGAAGATAAACTAAAAATCTGGAACAATCAACAATCAACACATCCAGCTCTCAGGCCCACACCAAACGCTTTGTTCAATGGGAAATTTACCTCTGTAAATAAAAACAATGATGAGGGATGTTGTTATTAAATAATATCACTTTCCTTTATTTTTTTAATTTGATGTGTTATTTCTAAAATATGCAATTAAATGCTGTTAGCAGAAAGTGCAAAATGACAATGAAAGGTTAAAAGGAAAGCTGTGAGTTTACAGAAACAGAATAGATGAAAATTCCCTGAGTGGATGCACTTTTTGGCTCAGAAGGAAAAAGATCTGAAATCGCAGTGGTGGCTCAGTTTGCTTTTCTCTTGACACTTAATCACAATAAATTACATTTCAAGTTTACGTTTTGCAACATTCTAACCCTTCCCAGCAGGTAATGCGCAGAGCTCTGGGTAGCCGTACAGTGTTTAACCACTGTCTGAAACATCAACATCAACACATACACTCCCTACCAGGTTGTATGAATAATGCATTCCAACATGACATTCATTTGGAGAAATTATTCCTGCAGCCTCACACAGTTTCAAGAAAGCTAATATCAAGAAGCTGGTAATGCTTGGTAGATATGAATGGCAAAGGCACTGAAATGAATGTGTGGAAGGCTTCAGTAGCTCAATTACTGCCTTTCATGTTCCTTGACTCATGTTTGGGCATTGCTGCATTTGGTGCTGTTTATGTAGACTTGTGCACAGCTGCATGGTATACGGTAGACTTCTGCAAAGGTGAGAGGATCCCTCGTGTCCTTTGCTGAATTTAGCATTTGTTAGATTTTCTTAGTGGGTCTGTAGATAGTTTACAGGATGTTTTTCTTCATCATTTTCCTTATGTGGTCAATGATTCCCTTGATGTATGGTAAGAACACTTTTCCTCTGGGTGGATCCTTCTCTTTACTCACCAAACGCAGCATTGGCCAAACATGATTCAAGGAACATGAAAGGCATGACGAACTACTTCAACCAGAGAAGTCAGCCATAGCAGAGTACCCGATGAACTAACCTGGGCACAGAATACTATTTGAGAAGGCAGAAATGCTGGACCACTGTAACAACCATGTCAGACTACACAGAGAAGCCACTGAAATTCACAAGTATGTGGACAATTTCAACAGAAAGGAGGAAACCATGAAAATGAACCAAATCTGGCTACCAGTATAAAAAAAACTCTAAAATCAGGACAGTAAATGAAGAGCAACATTCAGAAACAGGAGAATTCCAGACAAGAAACAATCAGGGCCAACTAATCACATCCCAACAAAGGTAGTAGGCAGCCAGACCTTGAAGCTGTAAGGCCATTTAATGCTAATAAAGGTGGCCAGTTGCAACATTTATACCTGACTCAAACAGACAAGTGTTCTTTCTCCCATCCTGAACATTCCAGAAGTATATATACTAGGGCTGGGCGGTTTCGTTTTGTTAATTCGTAATTCGTTAATAATTCGTTAATTTTTCCAATTACAAAACGATAACGAACCATTCTGGAGCAATTTTTTTAAAAAACGAATTTTTAAAAAGTTTTGTAAATGCTTTGTATTTCGTTATTGTATTCGTTTCGTTATTGTTTTGAGGTCGTTTCGTTATTATTTCCGCATGTCTGGGGCAAGTTTTATGGTTGTTTTTTGTTTAATTAGTGAAAAAAAATTATAATATCACACCAACAGTCAAGAACAGAGGGAGAGGGAAGCTTCAGAAGTTTTTGGAGGTTTTTTTAGCGTATTTCGCGGTCGTGTCCGCCATTCAAGAATCGATTCGTTATTGTTTTGGAAATCGATTCGTTAATGTTTTGTAATTTTTTTCGCATTTACGAAATTTCGTAAATATCGAACTTTTTTAAAGGAAAATTTTGTAATTATTTTAAATAACGAAACGCAAAAAACCCCAAAAAACGAATCAATTTTAGAAACAAATTTTTCCGTTGTTACCCAGGCCTAATATATACCATACTTGTCCAGTTTCCAATAGACCTCACAACCTCTGAGGATAAATAATAATAATAATAATAATACTTAATTTGTACCCCACTACCATCTCTCCAAGGGACTTGGTGTGGCTTACATGAGGCCAAGCCCACAACACATCAATAAACAAAACATCAAATAAAACAGTCAATACAATACAATTAAAAAAAATCACATAAACAAAAATAAGCAATAAGCAATCAACAATGACATACAACATGTTAAAAAACCAATGGCCAGGCCAAATGTAATAGATTAAAATTAAAATAATGCTGACGTGACGTGAACATTTCAGAGAGAATTGAGGGAGCACAATCAGTCTTAAATCAATGATAAAGTGCATTTTGAGGGCATATTGCTGAGAGTTTTCCTTATTCTCGGAAGGCACACTGGAACAACCACGTTTTCAGGCTCCTTCTAAAGACTGCCAGAGTTGGGGCATGTCTGATGTCCCTGGGAAGTGAGTTCCAGAGTCGGGGGGCCACCACCGAGAAGGCCCTCTCCTTCGCCCCACCAATCGCGTCTGCGAAGGAGGTGGGAGCATGAGTAGGGCCTCTCCAGATGATCGGAGATATCGTGTGGGTTCGTACACAGAAATGAGGTCACGCAGATAGGTGGGTCCCAAACTGTTCAGGGCTTTGTAGGTCAAAACCTGCACCTTGAATTGGGATGCTTGCCATAGATGCGAAACCTCAGGAGGGAATGCATCCGGAACATGGCCATACAGCCTGGAAAACTCACAGCAACCCAGTCTCTTCATATCTATTGCTCTGTGTCCTAGTCTATAGAGTGGCAGAAAACAAAGGTGCCACCCTCCTCAATGTGACATCACGTCAAACATAAAAGAATGCTCTCATGTCCCCTCTCATCCTTCTTTTCTCCAAGCTAAACATACCCAAATCCTGAAGTGAATCCTCATAGGACTTGGCTTCCAGATGTTTGACCATTTTGCTTGTCCTTCTCTGGATATCTTCAGTCTTGTATATATCCTGCTTGAATCATGGTTCCAAGAACTGGACAAAGGGTTATTCTAGGTGGGGGTCTGGCCAAAGCAGAATAGAAGGACCAATCTCAACTCTAGACTCGAATCGCATAGGTTTTTTGACTGCCACATCACTGTTGACTCATGTCCAGCTTGTAGTCTACTAAAGCTACTAAAATTTCTGTTATTCCACAGAATCTGCCCTTGCTGTGCCTGTGGAATGGTGTGTTTTATATTCTGGTGAGGAAATAGATTGCTCTGGCTGCGAATTCTAAATGCCTCTCCTGAAACTATCTATCCTACATTTCCATATTATGGAACCAGGACTATAATTTTACAGTATGATTTTGCAGCTGAAGATGTGAGGGAAATGAAGGTATTACCCCATCCAAAATAAAGATTCTGCCCATGCATTTTCCTTCAGTCCCAATTTTATAGCTTGCACTCACTTCAGCTAAGCATTTAGAAACATAGTTTAGCTACAGGGTTTCAGGACCATGGGAATCTCTTAAAGTTCAGAGTAAATTCACCACCCCGTTGTCGCATAAGACACAGCAGTATATAAACTTCCTAACTCACTCCCCAGTTTTCTTCTCCCCCAACATTTCTTTTAGTGAGCCATCGAGAAATAATTGCCTGATATCTTTGACAATGCAGAGAAGCCAGCTCCAAAGAGATAGCGCAGGTTGTCAAATATCTTTCACTGTTGCCAGAATGAGTGAGGACAAGCAGCAGTGAATATTAGATGACGCGGCTGGCAAATTCAGCTGTTGAGCGATACAGCCTGGATTCGGATAGTCAGGCAGCATAAGGAGGGCCATTAATAACCCGGCTCCATTCAAATAGGAAAGGTTTATCTTTGTCTCTCTTAAAATAAAAAGAGGCAGAGGGAACAGGCTCCTTTCTTGTAGTGAACAGTCTGCTTTTCACAGCAGTCTTCTTGAAACAAAGTGTTTGGAAAGCTGCCTCCAGCTGAATCTGAGTCACTGGCTGCACTGTGTAAAATAATACAGATTGCAGTCCTCCGTTGTGCCATTTCATAACCAAATGGACACAACCAAACAACTGTAAACTTTGGGTTGTTGTAAGTTTTTCTGGGCTATATGGCCATGTTCTGGAGGCAATTTTTCTCCTTTCTCCTCAGAGGTTGCTTGCCATAGATGCAGACGAAACGTCAGGAGAAAAATTGCCTCCAGAACATGGCCATATAGCCCGGAAAAACCTACAACAACCCAGTGATTCCGGCCATGAAAGCCTTCGACAATAAACTGTAAACTCTTTTTTTGCACAATTTGCATCCAACTTAAACTGTCTTGAGTGCATTTTAGCAAGTCATGTGCTCTTATCTCATCAATCATATGCTTTTTTCTAGATTTTTTTCACTATAACAAATCTAGAGTCAAAATGATGCACAAAATGTTCCAAATATTGTCTACCAAAGTAAACTTCCTTTGATTTGTCTAAGTTTTTTTGTGTGTGTCAGGAGCAACTTCAGAAACTACAAGTTGCTTCTGGTGTGAGAGAATTGGTTGTCTGCAAGGACATTGCCCAGGGGATGCCTGGATGTTTTGATATTTTACTATCCTTGTGTGAGGCTTCTCTCATGTCCCTGCATGGGAAGCTGGAGCTGACAGAGGGATCTCATCCATGATCTCCCCATATTCAAACCTCCGACCTGTTGGTCTTCAGTCCTGCCACACAAGGGTATAATTCATTGCACCACTGGGGGCTCCTATTTGTCTAAGTAAAGTATATTTCTTCCATTTTCCATTACCTATCTATATAAAATGTAATGTTTGTTTGTAGGATGCAGTAAATTAAAAAACACTGGATGAAATGACACCAAATTTGGCCACAAAATGCCAAACAACCGAACAGGCCCGTAGCCAGGATTTTGATGGGGAGGGGGGGCTGAGTTAGATTCGAGGGAGGCTGAGTCTGAGTGAAAGAGGGTCTACCCTAGCAAACCTTTTGTATCATTACCCCAATACCCCCATGCATATGAGATATATTGAGCATGGTGATCAGATCATGATATGAATAAACATAACAGTCTAAATAATGTACCAGTAAGGCCTTTTTGCAGACCACCATGAGAATTTCAGGGGGGGGGGGTGGCTGAAGCCCCCAAAGCCCACCCCCGGCTACATGCCTGCAACCCAATGAATGACCAATAAAAACAAAAAGAACTTAAAAACAAGAGACTTTGCAGACCATCCTCCCTCACCTCTCATTCCTTCACGTATTTTCTTTGGCATCTCCAATGGGCACACACTGCATCATTAGGGAAAGGGCTTGCTGGAGCAGCATGAAGGTGCCGGCCGAGGCTGGAGGTGAAGACGGTGGTTCGGGAACAGTCGGGGAGCCTGAGGGACACAGCTGCCCTCCAGCCACCACCATCAGCACTTACAGCAAAGGCTCTCCTTTGAGATAAACTGAAAAGATTGAGGCCAATATTTGCAAAGACATGTAGAAAAAAAGAGACAAGGGGTATTGAAAGATGAAAGTTCTCATTTTGAGAAATGCTTTCCACTCTTGGCTTGACAGCAGTATATGTGAAAAGGGTCTTTGAGTCCTTATGGACAACAAGTCATACGTGAGCCAACAATGTCATGCAGCAGCAAAAAAGCCAATGGGATTTTGGGTTGCATAAATAGGAGTATAAGGTCTAGATCCAGGGAAATCATGCTCCCCATGCTCTATTCTGCTTTGGTTAGACCACACCTGGAATATTGTGTCCAATTCTGGGCACCACAATTGAAGAGAGATTTTGACAAGCTGGAATGTGTCCAGAGGAGGGTGACTCAAATGATCAAGGGTCTGGAGAACAAGTCCTATGAGGAGCAGCTTAAAGAGATGGGCATTTTTAACCTGTAGAAGAGAAGACTGAGAGGAGACATGATGATGGCCATGTATAAATATGTGAGGGGAAGTTATGGGGAAGATGTTATCCTAGAGACTAGGACGCAGAGCAATGGCTTCAAACTACAGGAAAGGAGATTCCATCTGAATATTAGGAATAACTTCCTAAATATGAGAGTGTTTAACAGTGAAAATCTCTGCCCTGGAATGTGGTGGAGGCTCCTCTTTTGGAGGCTTTTAAGTAGATTCTTGATGGCCATCTGTTGGGGTTGCTTTGAATGCAATTTCCCTGCTTCTTGGCAGGGGGTTGGACTGAATGGCCCATAAGATCTCTTCCAATTCAATGATTTTATGATTCTATGATCGTTATACAACCACATTATTTTTCTCAAAACCAGGTGAAGGATGAAAATTCAGAGCACATTTCTTTGCAGCACATCCAGACAGAATTTTTCTTCTTTTTGTCTTCAGTTCACAGCGTCTTTGGCTCCCCCATTCCCCAAGCCACCTCTGTCTGGGCTGATAGCTTCTTTGTGTGAGCAGTTTAATAAATAAATCACTAGTAATAAGTAAACACGATGAGACACATTATGCACCAAAAAAAGAGAGCTAAGCGCTAAGTGGATTTATGGTGCAGTCAGAGTTACAAGATGTTTTACCTTGCCACAACAACAAGGAAATGTGTTTGCAGTAATTCATAGAATGTAGTATGGGGTTTTATAGGGACTCGGTTTATTATATGCAATATTTTATGGGAAGGGAGGGAAGCATTTCTCAATGTTACAGCTCACATTTGTTTCACATTATGGATGCTTGAAGGGTTTGTGACCACAGTTGCCCCACCTTAGCAATCGGCCAGTGGATCCTCAGATATTTACCAAATGCTCTTCTTTCCTGACCACCAGATTTCATTTTTCTTTTTCATGTCAGGAGCAACTTGAGAAACTGCAAGTTGCTTTTTGGATGAGAGAATTGGCCATCTGCAAGGATGCTGCCCAGAGGATGCCTCGATGTTTTTGATGTTCTACCATCCTTGTGAGAGGCTTCTCTCATGTCCCCGCATGGGGAGCTGAAGCTGACGGATGGACCTCATCCACACTCTTCCTGAGTTCAAACCTCTGATCTGCTGGTCTTCAGTCCTGCTGGCACAAGGACTGAAGGGGCTCCAGATTTCATTACAGATGGTAAGAACTTCCATGGACAATCATGTCCATCTCTGGACTACATAAAGCATTGTAACATTGGCTGGCATTCTGTTAGTTTACAAAGGAACAAATCTAATATATACTATGCTAACCCAACTTATTGGCCAATGCAGAAGTGGCAGTTCTTAATCAGCTGTGCAATCAAGAATTCTCACTCCCACCCCAATCCACAGGTTGTGGAGGCAGCCAGCTGTATTTTCCTCTAGCTGAGAGGATGTCATCTGCAAGGACCTCCTGAGGATGCCAGGAGGCCTCTGTACTAGCTGTTAAAATGCATTCAGGACATCTCCTCTGATTCTCTGCTCTCCAGCAACACATACGTGACTGTGTTGTGTAGACGTGCTACTTGACATATATGTTTGGGAAGTTAGTCCTCAAAGATGTAGGTAGAGGAGGGCAGCTATGATGCCAGGTTATGCTCCCAAGTGCAGGATTGCAACCATTACCTTTTTGGACTAAAAATTCTAGATGCCCCAAGCTATCAAGGTAATTCTAACAATTTCCATACCTCAAAACTAATGTTTCCTAACTCTTGTGCAGGACTACACAACTTGTGGCCCTAAAGAAGTTTTGGACTTCAGCTCCCAGAATTCCTGGCCATTGGACAAGCTAGCTAGGGCTTCTGGGAGTTGGAGGCCAAAGATCTGGAGAGCCTCAAGTTGTGCAGGCCTGCTCTGGTGGCATGCTGCAGTAAGTGTGAGAGAATACTGGTATATAAACATTGAGATAACTGCTAAAGCCAGACTGGGGAACTTGTACCCAGCACTCCAGAAATTATTGGACTACTAAATGACATAATCCTTGATCATTTTCCATGTCACCTGGGGGAGCTGGAACAACACTGTTGGATCACTGGTTCCCCAGTGCTCTGCTCTTGGGTTTGATATATATATAAAGAGCACCAAAGTAAGATTCTGAATATTTCTGTCCATGTCATCTTCCAGATTTAAATTGTTCTAATGATGCTATGTCACACATTTAGCCATCCCTTTCCTATATGTCACTTTTCATAAAACGAGGAATGAAGATGGCTATAAAGAGTAGATAATGGATATATCCTCAGGGATGGCTTGTAGCTTTGTTATTCTTGGGCAGAAGATCCATTCTTGTTTTTAATAGCAGTCATCAATAGCCAGGTTGCATACCAGATATCCAACTACTGAACCTTTTTTTCCAACATGTGTTCAGAACCAGAACAGCTACTGTACAAATTGTAGCAACTATAGAAACACACTGGTTTCACACCCAACAGCTGTCATTAAAAACCAAGGTGGATGACCTTTCCCCAATATGACAGCTCCACCAACCACTCCTGTATTCATCCATATCTGATACTCCAGCATAGGCTAGTAAGTAACCAGAGTTTGCAGAACAATGTGGCATTTGGCTGATCTCCTAATAGTCTTTCTGAATTTGATAATTAAATGGTGAAAGAAGGAGACTAAATCCCCCCTTTTATCTTTCAAGGAATGAACCACCATTTTCTTTCATGTTTTCTTTTACAAATGCAGTAAAAGGGAACTAAAGGCAAGTATGTATTTGTTGTGTCAGGGCAACCAGTCAATTGTATTACATTTCTAACAGAACAAAACAAACAGACAGACAAAACACAAAATTTGTGAGTTTGGTAGTTGATTAAATGTCCTTTGACCAGTATCTGGCCACTTGGAGTGCTTATGGTGTTGCCGCAAGAAGGTCCTCCCTTGTGCATGTGGCAGGGCTCAGGGTGCATTGCAGCAGGTGGTCAGTGGTTTGCTCTTCTCCACACTCGCATGTCGCGGATTCCACTTTGTGGCCCCATTTCTTGAGGTTGGCTCTCCATCTCGTGGTGTCAGAGCGCAGTCTGTTCAGGGCCTTCCAAGACGCCCAGTCCTCTGTGTGCCCAGGAGGGAGTCTCTCATTTGGTATCAGCCATTGATTGAGGTTCTGGGTTTGAGCCTGCCACTTTTGGACTCTCGCTTGCTGAGGTGTTCCAGCGAGCGTCTCTGTAGATCTTAGAAAACTATTTCTTGATTTAAGTCATTGACATGCTGGCTGATACCCAAAGAGGGGATGAGCTGGAGATGTCTCTGCCTTGGTCCTTTCACTATTGGCTGCTACTTCCCGGTGGATGTCAGGTGGTGCAATACCGACTAATCAGTGTAATTTCTCCAGCGGTGTAGGGTGCAGACACACCGTGATAATGTGGCATGTTTCATGTTTTAGTGTGCTGAGATGTGTTCCACACTGGGCATGCGTACTCAGCAGCAAAGTAGCATAGCGCAAGGGCAGATGTCTTCACTGTGTCTGGTTGTGATCCCCAGGTTGTGCCAGTCAAGTGAGATGCAACAAGCAAGGTCTGTGGAACACTGTGCCATTCTCAGACCAACTGAGCTCAATTGCAAGATGCCTTAGGCTGCAATTATCTACTTGTGTTCCCCAGAACTGCTCTCATCTATATATCTATTCATGGCGGACTTTGGTTTTCACCACCTTTACACTCACATTAGGTTGCTAATGTATATATACCCAGCTCTTTCATCTGAATAATCCCAGCAGTTTACATGAGGAATGTGCAAAATATATCAAAGCGATATAAAGCTAAAACACTAGAGGCAACAAACAATAGAAACAGTAAATTTACCGTAGTTAAAAATTACGACAGTAGAAATGCTCCACACCCCAGTAGAATTTAGAAATAAATTCAAAATAAAAAGGAGCAGATCAATGGCGTACTTTCACAGCAAGGAACCCTCCTTCTTTCTATCTGCTGTAGAAAGCTCTGAAATGTTGAAAATGTCTTGGGATGCACTCTACACTCAAATGAAAAGACAGTGGGCCTGATGAACCTCATCATGGGATTATATAATGAAGAGTCCATGCTAAGCCACACATAATGTTCTATAGTTGCTCTGATTTCAGGGAAATGTGTCCACTGTTGGATTTTTCTTCTGTTCGTGAAGCCCTTGATAAGGATGCAGAAAAGGCTTCTTTGGAGCAAAGGTCCTTTAACGTCATCATTTCCTTACCAAAATGGGTCAACTAACTACCTCTGGAATACCCGTAAGTAGGCCATGTAGATGGCACAAAGAAAGGCCAATGAACTCAAAAGATGCTTTATCTAATGGTTCATCATGGTCTCGCTTGGCTGAAACCCTTTCCCTTTGTTCCATATTCTGTCAGAGAAAATAGATTAATGTGGCAAGGTGTTAAAGTAAGTGGACATTTATTAATGCAAAATTAGGCTAGAATTTGTATGGAGTGGCATCTTCATGGATGCAGTGTAAGACCAAAAAAAGGGTTCGCCATGATTAATGTTATTGTAATGAGCATCGCAGAAATTAATAACCATTTGTCACTTATAATAAAGTGTTGCCGATTAATTTCATGCCATTTTCTCTCCTCATTTGTCAGCCGAACGAGAGACTGGGAATTAATTTGAGTGAATTACTGAGCCGTGAGGGTTTGACGTCTTCCAGTATGCTACCGTTTCATTGGCGGACCTCCTTGACCTATCCAAAATTACTCATCTGGTGAATAAATGGTGGTAAGGAAGTGATTTCTGACTTTTCGAGTCTAAAATTGGAGGGGAAAATCACAACCATAATGGGGGTCCATTATAATTTGTTATGTATATTGGCAGCTCAGATTTCTTGTGCCATTCATTATCTTGACAAACATAATAATGGTTTAAGAAAATAATGGGGCATAAATCCATACATCCGACAAAGATCATAATGAGAAGAGGCACAAAATAAATATCAACTGCTTTCCAGTCCATTGTCTGCAAAGACTTGTTAGTGTAACAGCGTCTCTTGAGTAATACCCTACTTGGTGTCTTTGTTATTGCTCTAACTTGGCTACCTATACCCATGACCAGGGCTGGTTGAAGGTACAGTGCCCAATTTCCCTCACTAGAATCGCAGAACAATGGAGTTGGAAGTCATCAAAAGGGCCAATGAGTCTAATCCCATTCTGCCATTCAAGAACATGCAAATAAACACACTTCTGACAGATGGATATTCAAACTCTGTTCAAAAATTTCCAGAGAAGGAAACTTCACCATCCCCTAAGGCAACATATTCCATAGCTCTTACCATTAGGAAGTTCTTCCAAATGCTTCGCGGGAAGTGGCAGACTCCCAGCCTCAGGTAAAATGCACAAACATCTTGCATCTGATTGATCTGATTATTATCTGGTTTGGGAAATAGCTAGAGGGATTCAACCTTTTCCATTCCCATGAGATTATCTAAACAGGGTCATGGAGAGGTGGCTATCTCTAGGCTCCATTTTGATACATTTTTAAGAAGCATATAAGAAATAAATACAGTTCACAGTTTAAAAGGTACAAGTTACACAGAAATAATCAAATTAATACTGTTTATTAATATAGAATAATGTTGCTATGCCTGTTCCCAATCTTCTAAATCTTTGGACTTGTGCAACTCTGGCCCACAGGAAAGTTCTTTAATTTAAAAAAAAATCCTATATTTATTTGTGAACTATTTATTTATTTATTTATTTACTTTGCTTGTATACCGCAGTTTCTCAGCCCGTAGGCGACTCAACACGGTTCACAACAAGAGCAAAAAGTCAATCCAACAACATACAAAATTTAAAAACCATTAACAACATAATATACAGAATAATGACACATCAATAACAACACATTAACGTCTCGTAACTAGAATCGTGATCCAATTCGTCATCCATAATTCCGTTTCCTATATTCATCGTGTACATTGCACTATTTATCCGAATGCCTGTTCAAACTAAAAATCTTTTTTTTTTTGGGGGGGGGGGTACCATGGCTCAATAACATTGCTATTGATACAGCCTATAATTGCTTTGCCTTTTTTTAGCCATTTAGTTCCAGGTTTTGACCCTTATGATTATGTCTCAAAAGTTAATAGGGACTAACAATTATCATAAGTTCTGCTTTAGTCTATCCTTATCTTTATGTCCTTGCCTCTACTTCTGCTGCCCACCAACCCCCGAAATAAAGAGACACAGACAACGATATGGAGTAAACTAGGGCAACTTTACTGAATGTTACCTAATTAACCTGGAAACTTGAATTTCCACTAACCTGAATGGACGTAAGAATTTGGTGAGGAATAAAGCCGAGGTAGTGTTCTTTCCCGTCCTACCCCTCGGCTGGAATTGGGCGAAACACCAGGTCTCCGAGTGAAGTAATCCTGGGTGACCTTTTATAGCAACATCAACGAACATTCTGCCCCAAGGAATTGAGGTCAGAATCTCTTGTTCCTAGGTCATTTGCGTATTCCCCCCTTGGTTGTAAGAACCACAAGTGAGGGTTTACGTTTATGACCCAAACAAAGGTTGCCTTGGTGCACATCAAAATGTCTTTACTTATCTAAGAGAGTACTTAGACTGTGGGTAAATCCGTATTGTAAAATCAGTGCAGTCTGACAACACTTTAACTACCATGACTCAATTCTATGGAATCACGGGAATTGTAGTTTTGCAAAGTCTTTAGTCTTCTCTGCCAAGGAGTGCTAGTACATCACAAAACTCAATTTGATAAACTGTTGATTTTTGGGTTCCTTTCTGACTAGTGAAATATCAGTCCTGTTTGATGTGTTTGAAGAAACACAAATCTCCATGTCTTCTGTGTTCCCATTGACAGAATATTCCAACAATGTTAGGTCTTCATTTTTGGGCTTTACTCAAATGCAGAATATTAAAATAACTAATAAAATAAACCACATGACACTTTCCATCTATAAGCTCTCAAAATAAATACACTCAAAGCCAGTGTGCCTTCCTTTTTTTAAAGTTTTGTCAGCATAATGTACAATTTAATGGAATATTTAATACTTGCCAGCTATAATAAAGTCACTTTTTCTACCTTTTCCCCTAATTTCTATAGTTTCAAAGGGAAGTTGCACAAAGGAAAAAAAGAGCTTCTTAAACAGCTGAAGATGAGACACAAGAGTGTCTTGGAGCAGCTCTGTCAATCAGCTCTCTCCACTTGCAACATGAAAGCACTTGGATTTCAAGCAATTCACTTCCCGCAGCTTAGAAGGGAATGGCATGAAATGGGCTTTAAGGCTGCAAGACTAAGTATACTTGCCAGGCAACAAATCCCATTGAACTCTATATAGATATGTGTTGATTTTTTTGGGAGGGGGGAATACCTGATTTACCCGTCTCCACATTTTCTGGATGGAAGACAGATCTGAATACAATTAATGTTCAGAAATACACACAATACATTGTTTTTTTTTGTGAAAGAAAGTTGAGAAGACTCAGAAGCATTCACACGTTTAATGCAAAACTATTCAAACCCCCTCTCCAACTTTCCATTTCAGCAAACCTTCCCAACATTTTGCTTATGAAAGATTGGGACATGTGTGGTCAAGTGACATCAGAGTTGGTCAAGATGGCAGAAGTATCACATGCAAAGGACTCTTCTAGCATCTTAGATGTATGAAGTACCTAGGAAGAGACCTTTAAAGGCATATTGTGGGTGTGAATAGCTTTAGAAACACAAAACATGTGGAAATGGAAAGGAGCACAACTCACATTCATGACTCTGATATTCCTTCCACCATTAAAATAGTTATATACTCATCTTGCCCTTTCGTAACACTGTCCCTCCTTTCTTTGTCCTCCAATAAGCATAATTAATACTGAAACTGTCCTCTTCTGTAACTGTTCCATTTTAATGATCCCACAACAAAAGAGGAGGTGGTCTATTGGTGTTTGAATGGATGGTTTCCCCCACAACCACTCCATCTCACCAGCAAGTGAGACAGTCAAAGGCATTGCCAACATTTCCATAGCTTGTTGGGGATTCAAATTCTTGTCTCCATAGTCATAGTCCAATGCAAAAAGCACCATACCACACTGGCTCTCACATTGTATAATCTGTATCATCATCATCATCACCACCACCAGTTTGTTCTCCTCATAGTATACGTATATTGACCAATAAAATTACAGTGGTGTTCAGCCAACATCATGGGTGAGGAAACATTGTTCCTCCCAAAGTATAGGGTTATAATTCTCATAATGCTTCATTACAGACTGTGTTTGGTGAGACTGATGGGAATTGTTGACTCACATATTTACATAGGGCAACGTTTCCCCATCCTTGACCTGTGCAATCTCCTACCTTTGTGAGAGCAACCTTCAGACTTGATTGTGTCCTTAGCCTTGACACATTAAGGACCTGAGATAATGGACACCTCTCAGGATGCATGGGAGCAAATTCAGCCACATGCTTTGAAAGTACAATTTTCTCCCTGCTTCCAACCATTGCTATAGAAAGGCTCCTGGGTGACCTTCACTCTTTACAGATGAGAGTTGTATATTTAACCACCTTATTTATTTATTGTGGAGGCTGAGCTGCAAAAAACCCTCTGACTTGCATCATAAAAGGGAAACTACCTCTTGTGCGCAGTGACCTTGGACCAAGGAAATAAAAGGATCCTTGACTTTTTTCTCTTCTGTAATTTCTTTCATTTCAAAATTTCTATATGCAGTTTCAAAACACATAGCCCAAAGGGGAAATGGAGGTAGGCATAACTTGAATGCCATTATGAAAGGGAGTTACAACAACGATTACAGGTTGCTAATCCAGACATCCCAAACTGAAAACCATTTGAAAGGTCATGATCTCTTCTTGTAATAGCATGGACAATTTTATAGGATGTTTTTTGAAGCTTCTTTACTCTTCCACCTGGGATTTGAATCAAATGAGTCTCCCCATCCCTCCTGTACACAAAAAACCAATATAGGAAAGACACTGAGAAACAGCAAAGAAGAAAAGAAAAGGAAGGTCGGGTGACTAATCTTGGCATCAGTCAGGTAGTGGCCTTGCCGTACTGCCAATGAAATTTTCTGAATGGCCATAAAAACAAAACTACTGTAGAAAATGAAGGTTGCCCTTTTAATTGGGGGGCATCATTGTCTGCACTGTAAAAGTCTTGAGAAGTGGGCCAATAAATAAAAATAAGAACAGTCATTCCAAGCCACATAAAACCTGCCAAATAGCTTGCTCACAGCCAGTTGCTATGGTTGAGGATTTTGTTTGGCTTAGTTAGGATGTGCTATCCTGGCTGTTGAAAGGTTTATGTGCCTTTTAGCATGTGTGCAGTCATCTATAACAGAGTTAAACAACCTGAGGCCATCCAGATATTTTGGATTTCAATTCCCATAAGTCCAACAAGCATGGGCAACGATCAAGGTTTTGGAGAGCTGTAATCCAAGAGATATCTGGAAGCCAACTGGAACTAGACTTTGCCACCCAAGCCCAATGCAATGAACTAAATTAGAGAGAGAAGTCATGTTGCTCACCAGATGATGTTAGATTGTAACTCCCATCAGCCCTAGCAAGCACAGACAATCATGAAGAATGCTGGGCCACATAAATCCATTCCTTGGCCTAAATCCATCTGTTAATGTAGAGTCAATGTAGTGAATAGTATTTCATGCAATCTCTGTTTACCAAAAGGGTAAAGCTTCTGGCCATGATGACCCCAATGGGTACCTAATGATCATGGCATTTTCTTGACCAAAGTTGTTCAGAGGTGGGTTTTTTTTTTGTCTTCCTTTGAGGCTGAGTCACCGGTTAGGGTTTCATGGGTGAGCAGGGATCCAAAATGTAGTCTCCAGAATCACAGCCCACTACTCAAACCATTACACCATGCTGTACTCTGGCTCTGTGGGAACTAACACATTTAAATTCAGGTCCCCTAATCCTTATATAGAATTTGATAAGGATTATTTTTCCTTCCACCTGGGATTTGACTCAAATGAGTCTCCCCATCCCTCCTGTACACAATAATCCAATATAGGTTTGTGTGGTGGAGGCTCCTTCTTTGGAAGCTTTTAAACAGAGGCTGGATGGCCATCTGTCAGGGATGATTTGAATGCAATATTCCTGCTTCTTGGTGGCGGCGGCAGCGGGGGCGGGGGCGGGGGTTGGACTGGATGGCCCATGAGGTCTCTTTCAACTCTATGATTCTGTGATTCTATGATGAGGCCAATGAAAAGAACAACTACTCTACCCCTCCACTACTTTTGTAGCTTCACGGGTAGGTTAATTTTATGTTCCCCCAGGAAGAGGGGGGAAAAGATTGTATGTGAGCAATGCATGAGGGTGAGCTGAGAGATATAAGCCTCTTTTGCCACAGTGTCATTTTCTTTTGGACCTTGTGCTTGGCTCATACCTCTATCTAATGGTGCCTTGTAAGGGCATTTTCTTTGCTTTGGGACAGGAGGGTAATGCTTTATATGATTCACCTAACTGAAATTTTTAAAAAAGGTTGTGAGGGATTCCATACCAAATCATTTTATATGGACATTGGGCCAATTTGCCTGGATGGCATCTTAAATATTTAATATGATCACATTGGCTAAAATAATGAATTGGTCTGTTGAATAGGCGTAAATCTACTAAAGGCTATGCTTGATTTTGGAAGCTTGGCAGCATCAGCACTGATTAGTAATTGAATAAGAGACATAAATAAGAGGCTGTATTTGAGACAAAATGAGCAAAATCACCTCTGAGTATTCATTGCCCCCAAAACCCCAAATTACAATAATAGGGATTCCATAAATTGACAGGTGATTTGATGGCATGCACACATGCACACACTATTGAGAGAAGGGCAACTTTTTTGTTGATCCGAAGTGCTGATGGACTTATATCCTCGGTTACATAGGCCTTGGATGCTGAAAGAGGAATTATTTTTAGGAACAGGTCTGGATCTCCCTCATTTTTAAGTTATGTGAAATGCAGAGGTTGGAGAGAGGACAATCTAGTTCAGGACAGTCTCATTGGTGAAAATGACCAGTGCCCATCCTGTGCAAGAGGAGGTTGGGAAGAACTAATGATTTCCCTGAATCCATCACTTAATACATCTCACTGCAGTGCTGAATGATGGTAAATAAAAATGGCTGATACTTTACGCCATTACCTCTTCATTTCCAGCTGGGGACATAAAAGCTCTTGCCATTAGAGAAAGAAGTCACAGAGGGCAATTTATTAAAGGCATACAAGTCATGGAGAGGCAACGTGCTGTGTTGGAACTGGACTGGGCTTCTAGGGAATAATAGTATGAATAGAAATCGATTGGAACACCTTGGTCACTCTCTCAGCTGTGGAGGAAGGAAGACCGTATGACAGGTTCACCTAAGAGTCTCCAGAACTCAGAAAAAACTTGAAGGCACACAGAGGTGGCCCTAGGTAATTTTTAATGGTAAGCAAACAGGATTTTGCCCCCCAAACCAATCATTGATATATATTTTCTGTTCATTGTGGGAGTTCTGTGTGCCATATTTGGTTCAATTCCATCATTGGTGGAGTTCAGAATGCTCTTTGATTGTAGGTGAACTATACATCCCAGTAACTTCAACTCACATATGTCAAGGTCTATTTTCCCCCAAGAGCGCCTCAAGAGTGCCCCTGGACAAAACCAACTATACTGCAAATGCTTACTTTGCGTAATGGGTTGCCGAGGCTCCCCCCGGACTGCTAGGGCTGTTGTGAGCCGAGGGGGCACTCCTCAAGTGGTGGTCGAGGGGCATTTACAGAGGCACCTCTGTGCCCCTGGCAAAAAAAGTGTACTGCGACCGCTTACTTTGCGTAATGGACGAGCCACCCCTGAAGGCACACAACATGGGTACAGGTCATGAAATAAAGAACGCTTTAACAAGGATGGAGAAACAAAATATTCATAGCAACATCTCTGTCCAATCAGTCCCAAAAGTTTGCTATTATCTGCTCATTTGTTCGTTTACATGTTTACATATCACATTTCTCTCACACATGGGATTCAAAACAGCTTCTAGTGTCATAACAGACAGTTTAAATATAGCCCAAGTGAAACCATCAACATTTTAAACAGTTTTAAAACACACTAATAGAAGAAAATACAACACTGGTCTGGTTAATTCTCATACAGCAAGAAAGGTCAGTTGCCAAAAGCTCCATCTTTGCCTGTCAACACAAAGACAAGAGGAAGGAAGCCAACTTAACCTCCCTAAACAGGGAGTTGAAGAGCCTGCAGGCAGCCAAAAGGAAAGCAGTGAATGAAATGCCATTTAAAATCCAATTTCAACATGAAACCATGCCAGAATGTAAACTAAAATGTACTCACGGAATAAGCACCATTAACCATTTGTTAACAGTGAATTAATGCAAGACTGGGTGTTTATTTGAAAACGAGACTCCGCCTCTCTCCCAGCCCCTTTCTCTGCCCCTTTCTCCATGCGAGCTTGGTTTTTCCTTTGCTAGGGCAGCATTGTCCGCATTTTTTCTCAGTTGGCAGAATTCAACTGAGAGAAAATGCGGGCAATGCTGCCCTAGCAAAGGAAAATCCACGCTCGCAAAGAGAAAGGGGCGGAGAAAGGGACGGGGAGAGAGGCGCAGGCTCATGACGTCAGGGACATGCTAGCAAGGTTTTCTCCAGCAGGAACCTAGTTTGCGACGGGCCTAAAAGAAGTTATCTAAGGTGCAGAACCCTATCCTCAACACTTTTGACAGCTCTCTTAAAGTTTGAGCTGGAAACCAGACTAAATTCATCATCCATCCAACAGGAAAACCACCTCAATGGCTACTGAGAAAACCCTGGTCAGTTAAAGTATGCCAGGAGAGCACCTTGTTCAGACCTTAAAACACCACCTAACATGGATTCAAATGCAGACAAATCTTCCATGGTAAAGTCTAACAATGCCAAGAGGGATGCTTATTTTACATTATTCATCTGGAACATTTTCTGAAAGGACATCTGCTATAGTTAAAATAGCATAATTTCTCATTGGTTCCTCAAGTTCTAATTTGGAGGGAGGAAAGACATGAACAAAACAAGCCAAAACAAATTAAAACTGTTTCTCCCATCTCTTTTTTTCCCTCTTTGAACAATAAAAGGCTTGAAAAGGACTATTTCAAATTACTGTCAGCATAATTATGGAGGTTCTGTGAAATAAACTCCCACCTGACTCTCTGATAATTAAACTGTTTCTCTTCCCACGCTCCGAACCTTATGTTCCTTTGTATACAACTAGATTACTTTTCATTATTTCCAACTTTCAGCCAATCATAGCAATATGAATCTCTGCCTAATGCAGATGCATTGAACAAAACAATATTCACATTATGAGAAGGGGAATGTGTACCTAGAAAAGACATGAAGAGAACAATAGTTATTGGCTTTCTGGATGAATGTTTGGGATGAAAAACGTGAACAGCAGGACACAATATTAAGGTTCATGAGATGAAAGGATTCTCAGCTTCAGAATATTTCGGTGGCTGTGAGTTGTGATGGATATATTGCTTATCCAGAGTCAGGGAAAATATGACTAAACACCTGAATATCATTTCTCAGGGAAGAACATTGGGAAATGGCTATCATATCTCATTCTTGTTGTTGAGCTCCTCAGAAGTTGACTATTATAGACCAGAAGACCTTTGTTCTGGTACAGTGATGGTAAAACTGTTAGAGATAGATTGCCCAAACTGGGGGTAGGTGGGTGTGCAGGGGAGGTTGTGGTGTAAGGTGCCTTTAAGACACAGCCCCTTGTGAATACTGTTGCAATGTATTTACACTTGAGGTAGTGTTTGTAAGGAAGCTAGGCAGATAAGGCTTTGGAGGTAAACTATGCACAAGATACTGGACTCTGGTGGGTTGTAAGCCTGTCCACCGATGGTTCAACAATGAACATTTCAGAAGCTGAGCAGGAGATGGTGAGGGAACAAGTGGAGGGGCAAGCTGGGGAGAGCTGATGGTGAGAGGGAGGGAGGGAGGGAGGCGGACAAGTGAGCAGAAGGCAAGCAGATGTGGGTTAGTAAACAGGCGAGCAAGGGGGCAGACAAGGAGATGAGTAAGCAGGGGTTAGGCAAATGGGTGTACAAGTGGAGGGCAAGTGGGCAATCAAGCGGATGAATAAGGGGTGACCAAGGTGGTGGGCAAATAAACAAGTGAGCAAACAGATGAGCAGGAGTAGGATGAAGAGTGGTGGTGGTGGTGGTGGGCGATGGCTCATGTGCCAGGAGTGAGGGCACTATGTGCCATAGATTTATCATCATTGTCCTAGGACCTCATAACACTATCCCTTGTAATAGTTTGGAAGGCCATGCACCCACCCTCCTCCTTCCCATGTGATGGGAAGTGAAAGTTGGAGCAAAAGCTATGGATGCATGACGCCCTGTCACTTCCCATCATCGGTGAAAGCACAAAAATAGCAGGACAAAGTAGAAAACTAGTAAATTTACCTATATCATGGGTACTGCTCTTGATGTAGAAATTTGTGGTGGGTGGTAGAGGCTGATGTGGGATCCCACAAAAATGCCAAAAGGGGAGTGTGAAGGGATGCAATGTATTGGTGGCTGTAAATTTTGTTAAAAGAAGCAAAGACCAGTGTTAAATTGCGCCAAATAAACCCTGTCTGATGAGTTCGTTAGTAGAACTTCAGGGGGATTTGGTTCAGTTCTAGGGATGTAATTTTTTTTTCTTATTTTGTGAGTGAAAAAGTAAACACATTTTTTTTCTGCTCTCTAAAATTATGGCCAGAATTCTGCATTGAGACCTATTTGTGCATCATGTAGCTATTGCTATGTAACTTTGACTACTCCCTAAATTTAACTTGTGGATGTTCAGTTTGAGGAATGTAAATCTTCTCTTATTTTGTGAGTTAAAAAGTGAATATGTTTCTTTCTGCTCTCTAAGATTATGGCCAGAATTCTGTATAGATGTATGTATATCATGTCACTAGCTATTGTTATGTAGCTTTGTCTACTGCCTAAGGTAAATACTACATCTTCCTTAATATGGCCATTTCCCTGTCATTGGAGGATGAGGAAGAGCAGGAAGCATGTTTCCAATATTTCGCCATAGTTGGACATGCTGGCCAGCGAGAAACCTTAAGTAATGCTTAGTAAACCCATTATTTATTTATCGTGTCATTAGCAACCATACCATTGTATTACATTTCTAACAGAACAAAACAAACAAACAGATTAAAAAAACCACAGATTTTGCAAACTTGGTAGTTGATTAAATGTCCTTTGACCAGTATCTGGCCACTCAGAGTGCTTCTGGTGTTGCTGCCAGAAGGTTCTCCACTGTGCATGTGGCAGGGCTCAGGTTGCATTGCAGCAGGTGGTCAGTGGTTTGCTCTTCTCCGCACTCGCATGTTATGGATTCCACTTTGTGGCCCCATTTCTGAAGGTTGGCTCTGCATCTCGTGGTGCCAGAGTGCAGTCTGTTCAGCGCCTTCCAAGTCGCCCAGTCTTCTGTGTGCCCAGGAGGGAGTCTCTCATCTGGTATCACCCACAGATTGAGGTGCTGGGTTTGGGCCTGCCACTTTTGGACTCTCGCTTGCTGAGGTGTTCCAGTGAGTGTCTCTGTAGATCTAAGAAAACTATTTCTTGATTTAAATCGTTGACATGCTGGCTGATACCCAAACAAGGGATGAAACCCATTAAGTAAACCCGTTAAGATGATATATTTCTAGTGTGTGTAGCTAGGGGAGATGCATCCCCATTAATTTCCCTTCTCTGGAGAGTTAGGAATAGTTGTGTTTTCTGATGCATGATCTACACTGCCCTATATCCCAGAATCTGATCCAGAATTACCTGCTTTGAACTGGATTATATGCGTCTCCACTGCTATATAATCAGGCATAAGCAAATAATCTGGAATTAAATTCTGGGATATAGGGCAGTGTAGAAGGGGCCTGGAGCCCCCAGTGGCACAGCAGATTAAACTGCTGAGCAGCTGAACTTACTGACCAAAAGGTTGGTGGTTTGAATCTGAGGAGCGGGGTGAACTCCCACTGTTGACCCCAACATATGTCAATTTAGCAGTTTGAAAACATGTAAATTTGAGTATGTAGAATAGGTACCACTTCGATGGTAAGGTCACGGTGTTCCATGCAGTCACATGACCTTGGAGGTGTCTACGGACAACGTGGACTTTTTGGCTTAGAAATAGAGATGAGCACCAACCCCAGAATTGGACGTGACT
The DNA here is from genome assembly GCF_037176765.1 of Anolis sagrei. Classification (NCBI taxonomy): domain Eukaryota; kingdom Metazoa; phylum Chordata; class Lepidosauria; order Squamata; family Anolidae; genus Anolis; species Anolis sagrei. The sequence continues at coordinate 292,665,922 of NC_090022.1, read as the reverse complement.
AAACTTAATGTCAAGGGGAAACCTCTACCTTTTTAAGAAGAGGCCTGAGATAAATCCTTAATGGCCAGTATTTTTAAAATGTGGGGTCGGTACTTATATGATTGGAACCAGAATTCTGATAGCCATAATAATCAGAAAAATCAGCTGCATTGCTATAACTTTGATTTATGGTCCCTTCCACACAGATGGAATAATATCCCACACTAGGTTCTTGTGGGTTTTTTTCGGGCTTTATGGCCATGGTCTAGAGGCATTTTCTCCTGACGTTTCGCCTGCATCTATGGCAAGCATCCTCAGAGGTAGTGAGGTCTGTTGGAATTAGAAAAATGGGTTTATATATCTGTGGAATGACTGGGGTGGGGCAAAGAGCTCTTCTCTGCTGGAGCTAGGTGTGAATGTTTTAACTGACCACCTTCATTAGCATTGAAAGGCTTGGCTGAGCCTGGGGGAATCTTTTGTTGAGAGGTGTTAAGATGTGCCTGGTTGTCAGGAGAAAATGCCTCTAGAACATGGCCATATAGCCTGAAAAAACCCACAAGAACCTAGTGATTCCAGCCATGAAAGTCTTCAACAGTACAATATCCCACATTTTCTGCTTTGAACTGGAATAAATGGCAGTCTGGACTCAGATAACCCAGTTCAAAGCAGATATTGTGGGATTTCCTGCCTTGATATTCTGTGTTATATGGCTGTGTGGAAGAGCTCTATGCCAACATAATAGATCAACAGGATTCTGGAGTATGACGGTTTTGCAAATTTGCTGATGATTTTGGGTTCGTTCTTAGTTTTGTTTTTGCAAAGTCTTTGAAGCAGCATGTACTTTTTTCTGGAACTGGTTGGCAATAGATTTTTCAGTCTCCCATTGAGTGAATTATCTTGGCTAGTCCTTTTTTATTGTTCCCTCAACTCCTTGGCCTAGGACATTCCTTATAACAACACAAGAATGAAACCACGACCATCGAAACACAGCAGGACGTCCAAACCTCTTTCTGCTTCTTTGACACAAATATATATCATCAAGGAACTTAAGAAAACATAACAGCAGAAAAGGGGAAGACTGAAATAGCCCCATTTCTACGCTATTTTTGCCATCTAGAACAGAAAAATCTCTTTAACAATGCTCATTAATCCATATAGTGATTCCAGACAGATATCTCATTCTGAGACTGTTGATTTTTTCTTCACAGCGTATTTTGAAAAGTAGAATGGAACCACAGTAAATCAGTAAAGAAACAAAGAGTCCTCAGGAGGGATAAAACTCTTGGAAAACAATAAGTCAATGGCAGATCCATAGGTTAGATTTGAAACCCTTGTTTGATATCCAACCAGAATAAAATCTGCTAAGTCTAGTGACTTGCTACTCTTAGTGGGTTATCTAAAACTAGACTTGCCGGTGCAATTTATGCAACTGAAGTAGAACCTAGTGCTGAAGTCCCTTGTATGTAACAAATCACTTTAGGGACATTTGCAAAATATTAACACAATCTTGGAACCTTTACATAAGATGTAGTTTGACTTATATAAGAGGCCAGCTTAGAGGTCTCTTAGGGCCCTTCCATACAGCCATATGATGCACAATATAATGCACAAAGTCACAGGTCTGCAGTTTGGTGTCCTCCTGGACTCATCACTTACGCTTGAAGCTCAGGCGCCGGGAGGGCCTTTGCTCAACTAAGACTCATGCGCCAACTGCGACCATACCTCATGAAGGCGGATCTGGCCAGGGTGGTCCATGCCTTAGTCACCTCCAGATTGGACTACTGTTATGCACTCTACGTGGGGCTGCCCTTGAAAACGGCCCGGAAATTTCAATTGGTCCAGCGGGGCCAGGTTGTTAAATGGCGCTCCTTACAGGGAGATGTCAACCCTCCTGTTTAAGGAGCTTCAGTGGCTGCCGTTCTTTTTCCAGTCCCAATTAAAGGTGCAGGTACTTACCTAAGGTAAAGGTAGAGGTAGTCCCCTGACATTAAGTCCAGTCATGTCTGACTCTGGGGTGTGGTGCTCATCTCCATTTCTAAGCCGAAGAGCCAGCATTATCCGTAGACACCTCCAAGGTCATGTGGCCGGCATGACTGCATGGAGTGCCGTTACCTTCCCGCCGGAGCGGTACCTATTGATCTACTCACATTTGCATGTTTTCGAATTGCAAGGTTGGTAGAAGCTAGGGCTGACAGTGGAAGCTCATGCCGCTCCCCGGAATCGAACTTGCGACCTTTCAATCAACAAGCTCAGCAGCTCAGTGCTTTAACCCACTGCGCCACCGAGGGCTCCCCAGGTACTTACCTACAAAGCCCTAAATGGTTTGGGACCCGTCTACCTGTGTGACCGCATCTCTGTATTCAAACCCACATGGTCTCTTCGATCATCTAGAGAGGCCTTGCTTGCGATCCCACCTGCATCACAAGAGCGATTGGTGGGGACGAGGGACAGGGCCTTCTTGGTGGTGGCCCCTTGACTCTGGAACTCACTCCCCAAGGACATCAGGCATGCCCCAACATTGGCAGTCTTTAGAAGGAGCTTGAAAACGTGGTTGTTCCAGCATGTTTCCAGAATAAGGAAACTCCAACCAATATGTCCCAAATGCACTTTACTAGAGATCTAGAATTGCCTGCACACCCCACCTATCCCTAAAATATCTATCCTATTTCACCTGATCATGCCCAGCACTTTTAAAGATTTTAAGCATTACATTTGGCCCTGCCACAGGTTTTATTGCGCTGCAGTGTTATTAGAATCATAGAATCATAGAATCAAAGAGTTGGAAGAGACCTCCTGGGCCATCCAGTCCAACCCTCTGCCAAGAAGCAGGAATATTGCATTCAAATCACCCCTGATCACTGATCAGTATCTAAGCCATTCTGGTCTTCCTCAATGTGTTGTGTTTCTTGGTCAAGTGATAGCTGTGTGAGAATTCGGAATCTATTGTGTAACTGCAGCTGAGCAGAAGTATTCTGAGGAGGCTTCCGGGTCCTATGTCTCTTTCTAAGGGTGACATTCCTCCAAGCCTGAGGGTTGTCCACATCTGAGGTGATCTCCTCTTGAGCCTCCCCATAATGTTGATGTGATATGGGCTGGATGTCTAGGACAGCATGCTGTGTGGTGTCTAAGAACGGCTCGAGTTCCTGAATGCCCTTAAGGGTCTTAATACGGTCCTCGAGTTGTCGAATCCTGTGTTCCATGTGAGTGATCTGTTTACACTTGGGGCAAATGTAATTGAGTAATTGTTGCATGAAAAAGCTGAACATGC